>NC_063174.1:50521538-50824568 GCF_023159225.1 Perognathus longimembris pacificus | reverse complement strand
ATGTATTCGATTAGTCATCTGAAGGATAATGTCACTAGAAGTCAATAGCCCTTAGAAAGCCCCAACAGGCAAAATTAAGAGTATGAAGATGAAAAGACAAGATCCCAACATAATTATGGAAAACACCCATCTTTCAGATACCTAAAAAGTACTTTACACAGGTGTATATAGTTACTCCTTAAGAATACTATCAGAATATTATTTAAAGAAAGAGAAATTTGTAAAATATTAAAATGTCCATCTATACAGGTAAATAGAAAAATTTTGGTATACTGAAATGAAGACCCTATGTACCACACAAAATAATTCATTACATCTGTACTTTCAGTAAAACAGAATTTGAACCTTTAAAGCTATTTTAAAGTGACACCAAACACAATTCCAAAGGAAATCTTTAATGCTTTTCCCTTTACATAATTTCTAAATTAAATTCAATATTACTGACTATAGGGTGTATTTATGGACATATGTGTAATGTGCTTATATATATGAACATATTCTTATATTTGTATTAAGCTTGTTTGGTTATAATATATTACACATGCACACTCAACAGATAAAAACACACACTCGCTTGTACACCCACAGAAAGACACATAAAAATGACATTAACCAATTTAATTTCCAGACCAGGAGGGGAAGAACAATTAAACAAACAAAAACTAATTTAAATTTTCAGCTAAATACATTGTGTTATATAAGTAGGAGGGAAAACCTGTGGCTTTGTTAACTGGATCAGTATATTTAGTTCTAGTCAAAAATTTAAATAATTGAGTCATAATTTTATAGGAAGCTATAGTAAGTTAGTTAAGTGTGTTAAGTGCTTACTAAACTTATTTATAATGTACAACAACATTCTGAATAGAAACATCACAACGGGTAAAAAAAAATAAAGAAAAATGGTCCAAATATCCTAAATGGCAGTTCAGATTTAATACATTTGTAAACATAACATTTTTCTTTATAAAAATCCATAGACAATTTGAGATGGTTTAGCTGAGAAAATGCAGTACATCAACTTTAACATGTTATGGAGTTGATATTAAGAACATTTATCTTAAAAGTAACCTTTCTCCCATTTACCAAACAAACTGCTAATCTGAGAAAAATCTGATTAGTTCTACCCACAGTTGGATTCAATATTAATGGAGACAACTTTGCTGCTAACACAGAGGGTGAAACTGCATCTTTCAATCATCCTTTGTAAATTCAGGGGTAAATGTAATCACTTGAATGCAGTTGCCTTGGAACTAGTGGGAACATAATCCAGTGCAAAGCAGATTGTAGTTTGCTATATTGCATTCATTTCATTGTTCTGTTCCTCTTACAGGACAAATATTTGGACTAAGATGGATATTATTCTAACCAATTATAATTCAGCCTCAAAAGCAACAGTTATTAATGAGGTGATAAACATACTGAAAATACTGTTAAAAAAGGAAAAAAAAAGACTGGAGAAAGACTAAATTTATATGAAAGAGTTTCTAAAGACTAGTTATCTTTTCTCAGGGAAACGAACAGCCACAGCCTCATTTCTACATGAAAACCAATCTTTCTATTTGTCAGGAGCACCAAGAGCAGTTGTAAGCATCGTTCAAACATTCGTTTGAGGAACTCAGTCAGTCTTTGACAGACTAATTGCTTGTTCACTGAAGAGAAATCCCAGTGACAGATAATGAACCCCTTTGGTTAAACAATTCTTCTACCGATGTCATCTATGCTGGTGTTGGAAGGAGTTTCTGAAAAATGCTTTTCACTTAAAAGGCACTTTCTCTCTGATAGAAACATTGATTTGTTCCCAAGTCCCTATTAAAAATAGTAAAATAAATACACATTAAAAGACCTTGAAGGAGTTTCTCCATTTTCCCCTATGGATGCAGCCAGTCAGTTTCAAAACCTTGGCTGCTGTACTGTTATTCCCAACTTTAATTAAACATCCTTAGACATCAGCATTCTAGGCATCTGTCAGTGCAAACCAGAGAGGGAGTTTTCTTGTGTTGTTTTGCTTCTATCTTGAGATATTTGCTTTCTCAAGATCATAAAATGAAGGACAAGTTAAATTGGAAGGCATAGAAATAGTCAAACGAGAAAGCTAGGTCCTTTCTGCCATTTTCACACGTGTAGTATAAAGTTCTACTTTGGGGCAGACCTCTAATTTGGGGGAGCTTGAAAGTGAAGGGTCCAGAATCTAATTCTAATTTATATTTCTGAGAGTTTCTTGACAAAATTACCAGGAGAATAGCAGGGCAGAAAGCTTTATTGGCATCATCTAACCAAAAAATGGTTGAGGTAAAAAATTATGCCAACTGTGCAAATAATGTAGCTATGCTCAATGGATGATCATTACAAAGTGTTTTGAGGTTAACAGGCAAAGGAATTTCTTGAGGCCTAAATGTAACATAGTCAATGAAAATGTAAACTTACCACATCTCACTTCATTTATGAACCTAGAAAAAGATCTCTCCTGGACTTATTTCATTCGTTCAAATATTGGACAATAGAATCTACTTTCTTATTTATGACTTGGTCTCCAGGAAAAGTGAAATAAAATTTTGAGGATATTAGTTGCCTTATATATACATATCAGAATAGAATCATGAAAAGAAATTTTTTTAGAAAATGGTTGTTTAATTATGACCTAGATATCTGTTTTAGGAATCGAATCTCTAGTTACAATTTTTGGTTCTTCGTTCATAGTTAATTTTGCCAGCCCAATTTTCTTTCATTTTTAAAGCCAAAAATCATTGAACAAATGTTTGTATGCAAATGCTCCAATTTGCAGGCATAGCAGGCAACATGTTTAAATTATATTTATATAATAATGAGTGAAGGCTGCCAGTCCAAAACTTTAGGAGGAACACAAACTTAGAAACTCGAGTAACTTGAACTTTGTAGTTCAAGCCACAAACTTGGATATCTAAGAAATGTCTGATGTTCAGATTCAGGTTCAAAGACTATCAGACTGAGCACATGGGACAACTGTTATTCATGAAGTCCTAGGGCTGTATACTGAAGAATTTCTTCTTGGTGAGAGGAAATTGATCTTTATGGTATTGAGGCCCAGCCTATCAATTTAAGTGTTAATCTCTGTCCAGAACACCCTTCAGAATAAGTTTGACCAAATAAATTTCTGAGCTGCAATACATTAAAGTAGCCCACAAATTAATAGATAAAAATGGCTCTTTCAACAGGTGACACTTAAATTAAAAACTATTCATGAAAAAAAGCAAAGAATTTCAGAAACTGAGAACAATCTATTTTTGAAATATTCTTTGTTCAAGAAATAGAAAGATAGCCAACATGACTGGAGAATAGTAAGAAAAGTGATTGAAAAATTAGAAAAAGGAAATGGCACTGTGGCTCAAGTGGTAGAACACTCCCCTTGAGCACAAAGAGGCTTATGGACAGTGCCTAAGCCCTGAGTGCAAGCCCTAGCACCAGCAAAAAATAATTGGAAAAAAAAAGAAATAAAGAAAACCTAGGTGCCAGTGGATCATACCTGTGAGCTACTCAGGAGACTGAGACCTGAGGATCTCAGTTCAAAGCCAGCCCAGGCAGGAAAGTCCATAACATTCTGATCTCCAATTAACCACCAGCAAAATGGAAGTAGAGATGTGGCTCAAAGTGGTAGAACAATAGCCTTGAGCACAAAAGCAAAAGCTTAGGGGCAGTGCCTAAGCCCTGAGTTCAAGCCACACAACTGACACTAGAGTAACCAGGGAAGTTTTCAAACCAAGTTCTAGGTTATAATAAGCAGAGACTACAGTGGTTCTCTGAATCACTCACTACACAGCCAAAGCTGAGAACACTGATGTTGGCTGTCTGCTAAGACATTATTTTAAGTGAAAGAGAAAATGTCACTAGTAATATTTTTATA
The DNA here is from genome assembly GCF_023159225.1 of Perognathus longimembris pacificus. NCBI lineage: Eukaryota > Metazoa > Chordata > Mammalia > Rodentia > Heteromyidae > Perognathus > Perognathus longimembris. Next base: position 50,820,691 of record NC_063174.1, on the reverse strand, counting down.
GTGTGTTGTGATATATTCATAGAATAATGCACATCAGTATGACTGTAAGACCTCTGTACCTGGCTAGCAGGAAGTGATTTTAGTGAGGCTCATATCAACATGATTAGCAATTAAGAAAATAAAAGACTGCAATGAGTGAACTGATGGGAAATTTCAAAAAAATGAGAACTATTTAGAAAATAAAAAGATATATATTCTAAGAAAGACAATCACATTTTCTACATTGAACCTCTACTAGACAGTAACAGAAGGTGAACCTGAAACCAGGTAAGTAAAAAAATAAAATCGAATCCGAAAATCAGAAAAATGCAGCATAATCTTCATTACCTGGTGGAAAGTGTGAGACATTAAATCACTTCTACTTGGAATGCCTGTAGTGAAGAACAAAGAGCACAGGAAAAGAAAATACTCTACAGTGATTGTTCATTTTATATAAAACTACAAAAATAGTATGATAGACAAAGCCACTAGGAAATAGTGAACAAAAATGTCAGATATACTACAGATTTCAAAAATAACTAGAAGGCTATTTTTATCAACAAGACAATCTAATGTTGGCATGTGAAAAAAAATCCATAAATGTGGCGGAAAAGACAAAGCAGAACTAGTCCTTAGTTTTGGTCAACTGATTTTAAATTCAATTTAATTTTGGAAAGGAAACCTTTCCCAAACTGGGCATCTGAGTAATGCAGTGAAAAATAGTAGATCTGTATGGGAAAATTATCTTTGTCTCACTTCATACACATAAAAATCATACCTTCCAGATCATGAGCAGAGACAAAAATTCTGGCACTATAAACTTCAAGATAAAAGAACAACTGATGATCTTGTGGTAGGCAATGACTTCTTTCCATGAGACTTTTTTTTTTTTTGCCCAAGACTAGCACTCTGCCACTTGAGCCACAGTGCCACCAAACCCAGGGCTTCATGTATACGAGGCAAGCACTCTTGCCACTAGGCCATATTCCCAGCCCTAACTGTGGCAATGACTTCTTGAACATGCAAGAAGCAATAATAGGAATTTTTTTAATGGATGTTCTCCAATTTAAAAGCATTTGGTCATTAAAAGTCATTAAGGAAACAAAGAAACAAGTACATACTGGGAGAAAACATATGCAATAAATATATTTGAAGGACTTGAATACAGAAACTACACAAACTCCCACAGCTGAGCAAAGTAAAAGGTAAGCAAGCCAAATATTGGGTAAGAATGGTCACCTCCAAAAAGAAAACAAATGACCAATAAGCAGAGGAAAAGGATTCATGCATCTTGCCCTCTCTAGTAAACAGGGAAAGTATGAGCTATATTACTTAGCAACTCTTTGTGTTTTGGATTGAGTAATGATAAATACAAGTAACACAATGTACTGAAGAGAATTCAGAAGAACAGCAACTCAGAAATCATTGGTGAGGTAGGACTTTACTAGAAGACACATGGCAATTTATATTCAATATAGGTTTACTGTAAGATCCCATATCTCTCCAATTCTACATGTTCCCTAGGGGAAATAAAAATATACATCTACATGTAGGCTTGTAATTAGATTTTCATTACACTTACACCCCAAATAGCACAAAAAGAGAAAAAAAAAACCCGAATCATTATCAATGGAAGAGTAAATGTAAAAATGACTTTCTTATTAATACAATTGAAATCTACACTACCATTAAAAGAATTAACTAAAGTAACTGTGAAAACATGAATTAATATTGTAAGCTTACAGCAAACCAAAGAAGCCTGTACATTGATATAAAATGATAGATACTCTGTATTTCCTTTCCTTGAGTGTGTATATGTGTGCATATGTGTATGTGTGTACCTGTGCGTGCATGCTTAAAGAACAGAAAATGAATCATATGAGAGAAATTAGAAATATTCTAAATCACTCTCCCCTGATTATCTACAAACATCATTTATTATCTAAGAAAGGAATATAAAAACATTAAAAGTTGATATCTTACTTAGGGTAATGGTGTGCATGTATTGATAATCTTCAAATTATGTACTTGGAGTGAATGCTTTTCTACTAAGGGAAAATGTGACCTTAATTTTATGACTTCTGGGCAAATACAGTAGCCAGAACAGTTAGAATTTTTCTGCAGTTCCTGTAGGACATGGTAGTAATTCAGCATAAGGTGTTAGAAATGGGGCTGGGGAACAATTAGCTTTAATTAGGGATATTGTTTGAAAATGAATCTGGAAGGAGTTACTAATAGATGTGGTTAGAGATAAAGTGGTAAGAGATAAAGAGGATTCAAAGACTTTGTGGCTTCTGTTGTTGTTGTTTGAAAGGCCCTGTAGGCCTAATTCAGACCAGGAAAGGAACAATGTTGTAGCCTAAGGGAGTGGGAGGAATCACACATTTGTCTTGCTCACTAAATTTGGAATACATTTTGGATTTTCAGTATAAGCCACAGTAACACCAATCCTTTGACTAGCTTTTCAGGAGGTCAATGCTCAAGACAGACATTCACTGTCAAGAGACTAAAGGCCAATGGAACTCTGAAATACAAAGGTGCCAGCACCTACGTTGCACAGGTGTATTAGCTCGCATTTCAATTCACCTGTGTGACTAAACTCAAGTTCTATAAATGTAGAGATGATGCTCTCCATCTTCTTCTAATTCTCACAATATGGCTTTTAACAAAGAAAGGAGGTTCTTACTAAATACGTATTCAATGTATTGGTAATGAGTAAGTGAGGGAAAAAGGGCTTTTTGTTGTTTTGGTTTAGAATGAGGAAAAAAGAGACACCAAACAGAATAAATGATAAAAGTATCAAATAAGAAGCAAATCTGCTTAACTAATGTATTTGCCAATGCTTACAGATGGTCTGCAAGAACATTTTATTTTAAACCTTAAAAGACTATGTGCTTAGGATTTGAGGTTGATTGCTGAAAATTGTTTATTTATCCTCTTTAAAAATGAGGTTATGGACTGGGAATGTGGCCTCGTGGCAAGAGTGCTTGCCTTGTATACATGAAGCCCTGGGTTTGATTCCCCAGTACCACATATATAGAAAACTGCCAGAAGTGGAGCTGTGGCTCAAGTGGTGGAATGCTGGCCTTGAGCAAAAAGAAGCCAGGGACACTGCTCAGACCCTGAGTCTCAGGCCCAGGACTGCCCCCCCCCAAAAAAAAAAAGCTAAAAATGAAGTCACACACACACACACACACACACACACACACACATGCAATGGTGAGTAATCTGTACAAACCATGAGTCATAAATAATCTATTATACGTGGTAATGAGAAATGTAAATTCTGGCCATGCCATCACCAGTGTATCACTTTGTTATTTATTAACACAATGTATTTCCAAATGTCCTGTCTACCAAAGTAGCAACTGTGTCACAGCCTTAGTTTAAAATGGTCACTAGGGCACATTGAATTTTAGATCCCCGTGTAAAACAGAAAAATACAAAAGCATGGGTCTTAGAATAATTTAACTACACCTATGAAAAAAGGGCAAACAAGTTTCTAAAAGGCAGTCCTGTGAAACTCTCAAAAGAGAATGTGTTATTTGTCAGACTGGCTTTGGCTGGCAGGCTGAAAATGCTATTCCTAGGGACATGTTAACACTCTGGCCCCAAGCACAAAAACATTGTATTCTCCTTGGGCTCAATCATGAAAGGATTTCAAGTGCCTTTATTCCTCCCTGAAGGTCCAAAAGTAGCAGAGTCTATTTCAGGGGAACCTTATCAACCTCCATGACCTGTTTTCTGTTTGTCAAAGTGGAAGATGGATAGTGCTCCAACCATCAGTGCTTGACCACATTGAAAGACAGAGAATCAGCCAAGGCTGCAGCCAGAACTCTGGGCACTCATCCGTGATCTAGTACTGAGTCACTTCCACAGCCCAGGTGGCAGAGAGCTCTGGCAGACTCTCGTGGGCAGACACCACTGGCATGAGAATGTCATGAGAGCAGATACTGTCATGGGATATGTCATGGGCACAGATGCTAAAACAGCTGCTGAAGAAAGTTTAGCCAAATCACATGCTACAGTCTAGGACCCTATGAAAAACTGAGAGTGACAGTCTCCCTGAGGACCTGTATTGCCCTTCACCCTTCCCTGAGCCTTACAGCCCCTGACACAACTGGACCGAATGAAAACACTCACAACCTGTGTCAGAAACCTGACTTTGAGTCCTTGTTCTATGCTTGTTAACCTTGTGACTTTGTGCACTATCCTCTCTCCTTATTCTGTTCAGATTTTCATGTGCAAATTGGGGGATTTTTAATGATCTCTTCATTGAAAAGAATTGGAAGATTATATAATTAAAGCTAAGGACTATGAATTCAAGTTATAGATTGTGATTTAGCACACCTTAGACATAGTTAATCCAATTTTGTTTCTCCTATCTAGGATCTAAAGAAATACTGTGCAACAGAAATACAATGCACGACAATAAAATGCTACTTAATTTTGAAATAAAACTAAAATTTTTAATTATACCAAAATTTTAGTTCAATTAAAGTGTCTAATTGAACTTAATTTTTTTAAAAATAACATTTTTCATAAGTATATTTTTTAAAACATAAAGGAAAACAGAAAAAAATTAGTTGCAATAGAAGTTATATTCAATGTAGTGTGTCTAAATGTCATTTTTTAATAAGCAATTGATATAAATCTATTGATGGAATATAACTCTTGGTTATATCTAAATTAGTCAAAATGAAATAAAATATAAATTTAGCTTTCTAACCTAACTGTACAACATCACACATAGCTGTACTACTGGACAGTGTGAGTTTAGATTATCAACTGTGATGTAACACTGGATAGAAACACAAAAAGAAATAAATTTGACTGGTTAAGACTTTTCAGTTGCTATAAAAAAATGAATGGGGTTATCTAATATGGTGTTAAATCAGTGCTTCAGAAATGATCACTTTGCTGAAATAGAGAACTAGGAGTCATTATAAGGGACCAAGGAGCTGTGCTTAAAAGTTCAGTTGTAGGGCCAAGGCTCATGGCTGCTTCCTTGGGAGCCCAGATACCCTAGAAATGTAGGCAGAATGATAGTCTAAAATTGGTCTTAGAAAAAACAAACAAAAAACCATGAAGGCTTCTCTGATAAAGACCCTAAAGTATGAAAGAATGAATTTATAACTTATATGGTAGAGTACCACCCTGGTAAGTGAAACGCTAAATTCAAATCTAGTACCTAAGAGAAAACAAGAACAACAACAACAGTCCTTGTGTATAATCGCTGAGTGTGTGATATTGACTATTCTCTGAAGACATGTGTGCCTCAGCGGGCTCTAGGGGGAGGAACTCCGTATCAGTAAGGGTGAGGATGGAAGGGCCTGAGATGATAGTTCTCTGAAAGAGAAGCTTTTGGCAGTAAGATGCAGTGGGAATTGAAGAACTCGGCTTGCTGGAACTTGTTGGAAGTCAAAAAGCCAACCTGAAAGAGACACAAAAGATAACAAAGTAGAAGAATCATGAAATGGTGAGTCACAGAGGCCAAGGGGTAAATGTATTTCTGGGAACACTGAATCACCTTGGAGAATCAGAAGGGATGGGAGAGACAAAGCGCGGCAGCCCGTGTCATGCCTGTGCTCCCAGCTCTACACCAAACCCAGCTGCATCTCACCCTTCCTCTTCTGCTCGGCCATGTTTCCTCCGGCTGCTATGCCCAGAATTCTGCTGATTTACTTCTTTCATTTGACTTGCTCTTTATTCATCTTACACTTACTCAGCTACTACTTCTTGTTGCTCAGTACTGGGGCACAGTCCTTCCTTCCTGTCTCAGTCTTTCTTTACAGGAGCTTTACAGGAGGTTGCCCTGAAGGAAAATCTATCTAATCTTAATTTCAAAGCAGCGTTTAGAAAAAGATGCACTTCCCTTTTCCTTCCTTTTTCCTAATAGAGGAGTTGCCAGGGAGGTAGGAGATGCTACTGTTCCTCTAGCTCTCGCGGACTTCCCTCATGGCAGGTATCACCCAGGCTTTGCTGAATTCTCAATAGTTACTTGCAAATGTTCTACCACTAACTGGGGTGAGGGACTTACTCATTTAACCATACCCCAAAAGTGGTCTGAAAGACAAGAAGGACAGCAAAACTGAGACTTCCATGGTGGCCTTTCAAGACCCAGTGTCTGATGGGCAACCATGGGATGATCACAACAAGCAACTCTATCCCTCCTTCTTGGAGGAGGCTCCTCAAGTCTCTTATTGGTTTGTGATTATGGGCTTTACTTTACCTCACTAGTCAGCTTTCTTCTTCTGGTCCTGTTTGTATGTGGACTTTCCAATGCAGAAACTTTGTCATGTCCACAAGTCTCAATGCAAGCAAGCGACTGGCAAGTCTGCCACTCAGGGCCAAATGGCTTTCTGGGATAATGGATCACGCTAACTTTCTTTCTAGCACCTGGAATAGTATCTCATCCAGGATAATTCAAATGATTTTTTTCTGCCTGATGCCATTTATTTCTTTTATTGTTACTGCAGATACCAGCTTTTAAAGTTAATAGCTATGCCCCTATGAACGCATAAGATGATGCTAAGTGAAATGAACTTCATGTTATGGAAACGAATGTTATATCACTGTTGTAATTACTTTCAATGTTCCATGTGAAACCGTAGCTTCTATTGTGGATGATCCTCTTGTATCCCCTTCCTGTGGTTGTACTCACGCTATCACTGTATCTCATCTGAGTACACTGGATACCGTATAAACTGGTATTAGAACTAAGGAAGTGAAAGGGAATATCAAAACCAAGAGACAAAGGATAAAAAGACAAATGACTCCAAAAGCAATACTTGCAAAACCATTTGGTGTAAACCAACTGAACAACTCATGGGGGGAGAGGGGAAGGAGGAGAGGGGAGTGGGGAATGGGGGAAGAGGTAACAAACAGTACAAGAAATGTACCCAAGGCCTAATGTATGAAACTGTAACCTCTCCGTACATCACTTTGACAATAAATAAGTATTAAAAAATAAAGTTATTAAATCATTTTAAAGCAACTGTATTTTAAGTGAGAAATTCAGTTTTAAAATGAAGAAAGTTACCATCAAGACACTTTATTATGGCAAAATCATAATGTCTAAAGATCTGAGAGCTTTGAATTAGCAAATGACAAAAGAACATGAATTCTTACATGAAGCTGTATGATATGGACTCTAAAAATGTACACAATGATTTAAAATATGTTCTCCCATGCTTATGACAGTCAGAAAGACCAGGATTGACATCCCAAAATGCGGTGGCTCTGAGAATGTGGCTGCTTTTAGGAAAACAGGTCGACCTCTACAGCCTATGGGTCTGGAAGGACAGTTTCTCACCCAACCTCAGTAGTGGGGATATTGTACTTCCATGCTTCCCTCGAAGGCCAGTTTCCAATGGTGATTTGTATAGGACAGATGTGATCTGCACAATCCATAGGCTTCATTTCAGAAAAGCAACCTTGAAATCTTTTATAATTAGTGGCAGCCACACCCTTTTTATGTGTTTAATTTAGACACATTTTCTTTAGTAACGTAAAAAGCAAAGCATGATAGATTCTTGCTGTAGAGAAAGAATGGGGGTCTCAGCCCACCAAACCTTCATGTATCCTTTTATACCTCACTTCATAGACATGTGAGAACGTGTCATGACACCTCATGGGTAACCATCTCCCCCAAATCAGTGTCTTCACAGATAAGGAGGAAAAAAAAAACATCATTTTCATCTTTGTGATATACATTGTGCTATGAAGTGCAATGACACTACTTTGGAAGATGAGAGCCATTCAGCCATTCTTTCTTTTAGGGGTGATATTTATATTGGAGCATCATTAAAATATGTATAACTTAAACAATCAGCTATCTTGTACACACCTATGGTCATTTACTAGAAGATATAACTTGTTTCCCATATGAGTGCTGATTGTCATAGTACTTAGAAAATAGACAATCATAGAACCCAATGCATCTCTAAGTACAGTGATGCATAAGTGGAGGTTGTAGTGTAGAATGCTGTCATTTTCTGTAATAACATTTACTTTGTGCTGGCAAAGGTGGAAATTTTGCAATTATGCTAAAAGGTGACGATGAAGAGAAATCACCAGTCATGTGCATATCAAAAGAGCCTACTAATTAACCTGGGCGTGCATGTTTTATCTCTAATGATATTTTCATATGACAGCTATATCTGAGAAAGTATAATTTCTTCTTACTTCCTTTCAAAGTCTTAAAAATGTATAGGTGAATTTCACAATTTATATATCTTTAATGTAAGCTGAAACAGTACAGCAAGAAATCCAGTTTCATAATACATGTGGAGTTAATTAATTTGCATTTCAGGCACAAGTTTAACCTATTAAAAAATAATGGTTAACTTGGGGAAAATGCAGGTAATGTAACTCTTTTTTTATTATTATTTTCAAACTGATGTACAGAGAGGTTACAGTTTCATACATTAGGCATTGGATACATTTCTTGTACTGTTTGTTACCTCCTCCCTCATTCCCTCCTCCCCCTTTTCCTTCCCCCCACCCCAAGAGTTGTTCAGTTGATTTACACCAAACAGTTTTGCAAGTATTGCTTTTGTAGTCATTTGCTATGCACATATGACTATATAAGATGATGCTAATGAAAATGAACTTGAAGATTTGGAAACAAGAGGTTTTTCCATGTTTTCTTTAAATGTACTAGGTAAAATTATTTCATTTTTCTTTTGTTTTTCCCCCTATGATTTATGCCCTGTTGTCAACTGTATTTGATTTTGGTACCCTGGATATTGTATAAATGTTTATTTGAAGTAAGGAAGGGAAGGAGAACACCAAAATGATGAGACAAAGGACAAAGTGTGAACCAAATCAACAGCAATACTCACAAGACAATATGTTGGAAATGAACTGTATAACTTGGGGATAAGATTGTGGTGGGAAGAAGGAGAAAAATGAAGAAGAGGGTAACAAGTTTGGTAAGAAATGTACGCACTACCTTATATTTGTAACTGTGACCTCTCTTTACATCACCTTGACTATAAAATTGAATTATTAAAATGAAGAAAGAAAAGAACAGAAAACCTAAATGTGAATGATTTAATTAACCATGATGACAGCTGACTATAAGCATAACTGTAGATATAAATTATTTTTTCAGATAACACTTGTCTGGTGGCATTTTGAGTGGAAAATAACTAAGTAATAGGGAAACCCAATTAGCCTCTCTTGTGAGAGGCAAGCATTTTAGCATACCTTAGTCGTCAGCGAGAATGCACATCTTTGATTGAGTAATTGATCATCAAATACTGGGAAAGATCACTTACAGGTCTCCAAAAGCTTTGAGTTGTCTGGAATATTTCGGGTAATTGAACTAAATGGAAAGCCAGTTTGAAAACTTAAAGTCAATGGAAAAATTGTTCACCATTGTTACAGTGTGCTACTTTTACTGATTTTGAAAAATAAAAGGTGAACCAGTCTCTTGTTCTGCAATCATAAGAAATTCTTGTTTTATTTAGGTTTTAATACCTGTAATTACTAAAGGTGATATTGCCACAGAAAAGAAACTTTGACGTGCTATTGAATGAGTATGTGAACCAATAGATCAGATAAACTTTAGAAATAGAATGTGTTTGTATGTGTACAAATGTGTGTGTGTATATGAACATCCTAGACCTTGAACTTAAGGTCTTGTGTTTACGTGGCAGGTGCACTTTATTTGAAACATGCCTCCAGCCTGGATTTTTCACAGTGAGTTGGAAATGGGGTCTTGCATATTTTGTGTTCCCACTGATTTCAAACCACCAGCCTCTACATTTCAGCCTCATCAGTAGCTAGGATTGCAGGCATGAACAACTGGCCCACAACAACACTTATATTTTAAAATAAATATAATTTTACATAAATGTTAAATGAAACCATTGCATGCATTCTATTAGTTTTGGTTGGAGATTTTAAAAATATGTTTTCTTGATTTTCCCCTTCCATCTATTTTTTTCTATAGCCCTTACACTCCTATCATGCAGACTTTCCTCAATCTATCTGTGTAGAATTTCCTCTATGACTCTATGCTATCATAATACCACTGAATATAAAAATGGGTCTTATTATTGTATATAAATGATATAACATCACAAATTTAGTGTCATGTTTTATAATTATTACATAGCATTAGTTTGGAAATTACTTCCATTTACTTATCTCTGACTTTTTTTGAATGAATGTATAGTAATATGTCAATGATGGGATATAATTTATCTATGAATTGGCCCAGTAAGGACATCTATTTTATCTCCACATGTTCTTGTCACTATGCTATGATAAACTTCTTTGTATTTACACATTAATGTACTAATGCATTTATATTAATAAATGAATTCCCAGGATTTGGATTATTTAATGTTTGTTTGCTTGGCTGGTACCTCAGTGTGCTTTTTGACTCTTTATAGGACTGAATTTAGAAAAAAACAAAATATCTGTGAAAGAATCCTTCCCTTTTTAGTACCAAAACAGGCTCTTCCTTTACTTGATTACTGTTCTTAGTTCAAACATCAATCACCTATATGTTAATTATGACAAACAATATTAAGTGGAGCTACATGGAATAAAATATATAGATCATTTTCATTTGAAATGTAAATATTATTGTATCATTTGATTCACAATTTCCTTGATACTTTCTAGGCTTACATTTCCTTCATTGAATTTTAATAATGTGTACATTAAGTAATTTCATTGGTCATGTGTTCTCTGCCAGAGAATGCTTAATGAATTTACTCTTTACAATAATGCATTCTGCTTCTCAGGCAGAGAACCAGTTGTACCTATCAACTTGGTATTGCGTTTTCTCCATGGTGTTTTCTTGGCACCCCTTTTCCCTACTCTCATTCAATTTTAGGTTATCATTCTCCCATTGTTGCCTCATTGTCCTTTCTCTCTTCTCTTCTTCCAGTCAATTTACCTTTCTGCCAAAATATTCATCCTATGTTCATTGTTATGGAAGTCAGTCAAAAATTGTATCAAGTAAGGATTCTCTAGAGAAACAGCAAAAATACGCACAACACCTCAGGATATTAGAAGAAGCTATACATAAATGTGTTCATTGAATTTTATTACGGTGTATTTGGCTCACGAATTCATTCAGATTGACAAGCTCCCAGATCTGCCTCCAGCAAGACGGAGAGCCAGACATGTAAGAGGTATAGAGGAGAAACCATGAGAAACAGAGATACAGTCGTATAGATTCCAGTGGAGCAATCTGAAGACCTCAGTACCAAGAGGGTATTAGGCCACCATCTTAACTGAGGCAGCCAGAAAGTGAATTCAACCTCTCTGAAAAATGGTACTACAGTCCTCAATGGACTGGATCATGTCCACTGACATGAGAAAGGCAATATGCTTTACTAAATGCACTGGTTCAAGTAAAAATCCCACCCAGAAACACCCATCTGCGTACTTGTGGAAATGACACCTAGGTATCTGGGAATTTTGTAGTCAAGTTGTTGTCAAGCAGACATATGCTGTTAACATACATATATGGAATACTTTTATCAAAATAAGGCAAGGTTCTTCACACCATAGTCCAGGATCCCAGTGGTCCTGGTATGAGAATAATCCACTGGTATGATTATCACTGACTCTGCTACCATGGAACTCCAGTTTTGAAAACAGCCTCATACCATCCCTAATGTTCATACATCCATGAGAGCTATTTAAGGGGACATGAATAACACTAGCTACTTTCCATCATGAATCATCTCAGAATTCATGAGTGATACCAGCGAAAAGCTGCAACATATCATCAATGTAGATTTTAAGAATTCATATTTAAACACAAATTAAGGAAAGCAAATAAACGCCAAATGAGTGGCATGTGAATAAAGAAACCTGTCAGGGGTTAGTGGAAATAACTGAAAAGCAGTGATAACATTATAATCAGGATGCCAACAGATATAAATGCCATTTATACAGGTGAGAAGAAGAAGATGACAGGTGGCAAAATTATTCAAGTGCCTAAATGTCATTTGTTAATGATGCTTTTTGACATCTTTTCACAGGATCAAGGATAAAATTCTGTTTACTGCATTTTATTAAACTTAAAAATAGCATTATGACATGTTCTCATGTGTTCCAAATTTTCCTGGATATATTATTTTCCAAGTGGCTTGTGACTTCTAGAGGATGAAAGAATCTCTGTGGTCTATTATAGGTTTCTCATAGAGAAAGGCACATAGCAGAGATGGGAAGACATTAATTATCTGACACATTGGCATAATGGGCCTGGGAGGGAAAGAAAGTAGGCACTTCAGTGGAAGATATGATTACTATCTGACATCATTACATAGTATCAAGGTGCTATGAGAAATATATGTTATTCATTAGAAATTCTTACCCTTACCCCTTACTTCCTGGGCTTATATCTTCTTCATCTGCCGGAACGATAAGCATGAATTCACCATAATCTTGCCTTTTTTTCCTCATTTGGAAAAGAAAATCAATTATACCTTCCTTATAGACCTATAATGAAGTATAATGAGATTAATATTTATGAATGTATCCTTCCAATATTTGGTTCAGAGCAGAAAGTCCCTGATTATTACTGGTCAATATTTTTAAAACATGGAGATATTATTACTTTTTTACTGAAAATATAGGACCCTGATTTACTACTATGTAAAAAATCCTGGGTATTCCATCCTGGATAACATTCAGAAATAGTGACAAACTGTAGACCTTGGATGAGATTGATCTGGGCTCAAATTTTCTTTTTCTTTTAGGTATTGGACGTGTGCAAGTGATTGGCTATAGTCATATTTCCAGAAGGAAAGAGATGGTCCCCAGAACACAGAATTGAAAAAAATCTTCATAAACAGAATTTTTTAAGGTTCAGGTAGGATTAGGGCAAATCAAGAAGAGATAGTATAACACTAGGATTAGAAAAGCTGGGGACTGGGAATATGGCCTAGTGGCAAGAGTACTTGCCTCCTACACATGAAGGTCTGGGTTGGATTCCCCAGCACCACATATATGGAAAACGGCCAGAAGGGGCGCTGTGGCTCAGGTGGCAGAGTGCTAGCCTTGAAATGGAAGAAGCCAGGGATGGTGCTCAGGCCCTGAGTCCAATGCCCAGGACTGGCCAAAAGAAAAAAAAAAAAAAAGAAAAGCTGGGACCAGGAGCTAGGAATGGGGTGGCAGAATACCTGTGTAGCATAAAACCTGATACGATTTCAGGAGAAAATTCCACAAAGAAACAGGCAAAATTCAAGTCAAGAGAAAAGAGGTTGCTTATTCTACTAGGACTTTATAAGAATAACTCCAAGTCAGTTTCTTTCTTTTTTTTTTTTTTTTGCCAGTCCTGGGGCTTGGACTCAGGGCCTGAGCACTGTCCCTGGCTTTTTTTGTTGTTGGTTGATTTGCTCAAGGCAAGCACTCTACCACTTGAGCCTCAGCACTACTTCTGGCCTTTTCTATATGTGTGTTGCTGTGGAATTGAACCCAGGGCTTCATGTATACCAGGTGAACACTTTACCACTAGGCCATATTTCTAGCTCCAAGTCTGTTTCTAATATTAAACTTTTGTGTGATTTATCTTAGCAATTTCATCACTCATGTATTCAAACTTCTAAAGAGGCTTGAGGTCTTTATGCTTAACTCTTTTCTTCTTTTGTTGGTCCTAGGGCTTGAGTGCAAGGCCTGGGTGCTGTCTCTGACTTTTGCTCAAGGCTAGCGTTCGACCACTTTGAGCCGCTTTGACACTTCCGATTTGAGCTTTTTTTTTTTTGGCCAATCCTGAGGCTTGGACTCAGGGCCTGAGCACTGTCCCTGGCTTCTTCCCGCTCAAGGCTAGCACTCTACCACTTGAACCACAGCACCACTTCAGGCCATTTTCTGTATATGTGGTGCTGGGGAATCGAACTGAGGGCTTCATGTATATGAAGCAAGTGCTCTTGCCACTAGGCCACATCCCCAGCCCCCGATTTGAGCTTTTTTGAGACAAATTATGCTAAATATGAACCAAGGCCTCAGAGTTATAAGGGAGCAAATGGAATATACTATTAGAGGAGCCTCTCCTAAAAATATCTCCTACTGAGTATGTAAAATGCTTTGTAAAATGCAAACATATATAAAAGGAAAATTGCAAGCCAGCAAGCAAGAAAATTAAACAACCAAGAGATTTGTATTCCAGTTAATTTGATAATATTGGCTTTTGCAAAGTGGTTCTTGCGCAGAAGAACTTCTAAGATCTTTTATTATGCTAATATTGTATATCTCCTACACAGTTAAGTGGACCTAGTTCTTCAAGAGAAGTTTATCTTAAATCTTGAAAAACAAATCTGTTTTCCACACAAAGATGCATTTTAATGAAGGATACACTTTAGAATGAAAGAACATTACCCTGCATTTTGTGTTCTTAATGTCTATAAAATACAGCATGTTGTATAAAACATGACCACTGTTCTTACTATGGGTGAGCATAACAACTTATTTCTTAAAGTGGTTCTTTTGTCAAATGTCTTCATTCGGGGTCTCTAGTCTCCCACGCTCTCCTGACCTGTGGGAGAGATGGGGCAACACGCCCCGACCAGGCGAGCCAAGAAGAGGAAAGGGTCGACGGACCGCCTGCACTCAGCCCTCCCTCATCAGAGGACAACAAACAGTCCAGGAGCTAAGTCAGTGCAAAGTCTCATTTATTGAGGTCTACCTTCTATTAAATAAGGCACAGGAGCCAATCAGGTCAAAGATCGGCAAGAAGGGGAGAGGGTGTGTGTGTGTGTGTGTGCACCTATCTAGGGACTGTGAGGGGAGGCCTGAGCTGTCCGTCAAGGGTGGTGGGCCGAGGGACCAATCCTAAGAGGCGGCCTAATTCTACATCACAGCCCACAGGACCGCCTCCTCCGGGTTCACCAGGCACCATCTTGGCCACACGTGGTCCCAAGGCTGGGAGGCGGGGCCAGCTAGAACCGCCTTTCCGACATAATAGCCACATGTGACCCCAGAGCTGGGAAACAGGTAGGCCGGTTGGGATTTCCTCTGAGGCAAGGCATCTGGGCATGCCCCACAGTCTTTCATTTTTAATTTGCTATAGTTAAAAAAAAAATAGAGCTATTCTACCAACTCAGTTGTATTTCAGAGAGCCATAGAGGGTAGAGTAGTAAAATTTTGATCTTAACTTCTGGCATCAGAAGATAACTCAAGATATATGTGAATAGGAAGAAAGAAGCAAATATTAAAACAAAAGTAGACATGGGCACCATTGGCTCATTCCTGTAATCCTAGCTACTCAAAAGTCTGAGATCTGAGGATCGTGGTTTGAAGCCAGTCTTGGCAGGAAAGTCTCCTTGAGGCTCTTATCTCTAATTATTCTCTGAAAATCCAGAAATGGTGCTGAGCCTCAAGTGCATGCTGGCTTCTCAGGGGCAGCACCCAGGCCCTGAGTTCAAGCTCCACAACCAAACAACAACAAAAACATTAGAAGTGCTTTTGGTACCTGAGGAAAAATAAAGAAAAAATATGCCCATGTTTCAAAGACATAGTGAAATTATTGCCTTGATAATACCATGAATGTATAAGAGGCACTAAGCATTTTCATTTATTTTTCATCCATCCATCCATCCATTCAGCTAATCTATCAGTTCTCTTTTTTTAAAAGAATGAGGAGTATATCTAGAACATTCATCACAAATACTATTGTTTAACAAAGAGTGTTGCATATTGTGTCTGCTTTCGAACTCCTTTACTACTATGGCGTAGGGTGAGTTGAGACAGTAGGAAAAAAATAAACTGACCTTCAACTCAGTTTGTCAGCCAGTGGTGGTAGCTCTGAGGAAAGCTGAGCTCAGTGAAGGAGGAGAAATCTCAACTTGGTGATTTTTCTTTGGGATGAGGCCCACAGGGAAAACTTTTCTGCGGATTCTTATTCTTATTCAGACAAGACTTTGTGTTCGGTAAGAGAAAGTGAGAAGGGAAGGAAAGAAGTTTATTGGAAGTTAACTTAAATTCCAATACTCAAGTCCCAAGGAGCCTGTGGTTAGAATGCTTGGCAAACAGCCAGAAGGTGTTTTTTGGTTTGTTTGTTTATTTGTTTTCAGGGCCTGTGGGCTGTCCATACCATTCATTTGGCTTAAGGTATCACTCTACCATTTGAACCACAGCTCCACTCTCAGTTATGTGGTAAGTTTATTGCAGATAAGAGTCTCATGGACTTTTCTGCCTCGGCTGGTTTTGAACTGAGACCGTTAAATCTGTTTCTTGAGCAGCTAGGATTAAAGGCATGAGCTTCCTCCAGCGCTTGACTTATGAAATATTTTTCATTTGCTTTCAGTCAAAAATTTTTCAGTATTGAGTCAATTTAAATAAGAAAATTCTTAACCATGGATAATATTTTTTAAACTTATGTGCGCTGCCTGTTTTGCTTCAGAGAACTCCAATATACTGCCATAGAAATTTATTATCTAGAATGGTAGTCTTTCCTGTTTTTCTAGTCTCATTAATGATTATTTCTCTCTTTCCCTCAATATTAGATTCTAGAGACACCCTCAATATTCACCCTTCCAAGAATACCTTGTTGGGTTAATATGATTTTAGTCTAGTTTCACACTGTGGCATGGAAATATACCCTTTGCTTTGGCTCCGGATCAACCATGTGATTATCTTTAACCAATGGCATTCCAGTCAATACGGTCCATGCAGAAGCCCATATAACTCTTTTGTGAACTACTTGTTCTCTCTTGTGGCATGAGAAAACACATCAGCTAACCATCTGTAAGATTCGCAAAAGGAAGTGGATGAACTCAACTATGTCATTGAACCCACCAATAGCCTTGTTTAGCCAACTGCCATCTGCCACACTACGTTTTGTTGAATTGAGCAAAACCTAGGTCGGTAAAGCTGCCAGCTGACTGGTATCACACGCATATTGTTGGAGCCCACTACGGTCTTGTTGGTTGCTCATTGTGCAAATAGCATTTTGACTGATATTTTTGGTATTTTGTTAGTTGCTGGATATTATGATCTATACAAAGCATATATTTATTAGTTTATGCTACCATGAATTGTTTGACAACTACTCAAACACTCTAGAATATTACAGTGTCCCAAGTCATTTTAGTATTTTACAAATCTTAACAATGAAGAGTATTTGTTTCTTTGGGTTGTGGCTGCTGCAGGCACTTTGTCTTGTTTGTTGAAAATCTCTTGCCTAATTGAATTCAGAATAATTATTTCTTTAGCCACAGCATCCATGGTATGACCATGTCTACTCTCTGAGGCATAGCCTAGAATTCAGATAGGAGATGAAAAAATCCTGAAGAAATGAATCGAGGCAATACAACCCATATCATCAGTGTCTATGCAAGGTCATTATACATTTCAAAATAATGTGAAAATTGAGAATTTTAGTAACTGATAAAAAAGGTAGAAGATCCTTTCCACACATTGTTTTGAAATAGTATGAATAGTTTAAAATTCTATAAAATAGGAAGATGAAAAGTTCACCATCATATTCAAAAGTAGCAGCCCCATCTTGCTATTAGGGATTCTTTTCCTTTTTTTTTTTGTAATTTTATGTGATTTTTGTTCAAGTGTTATTTTTGTTATTTTGATATATTTGTTATGTAATTCTGCATAGAAAACTTTACATCATGCTTATCCCTGCACTAGGGGATAAAACAAGATAATCGTTTAGTAATGAGGAAAATCTTAAGCAAACAGAAGCAAAATGATTCCTTTTTTTCCATCAATATTAACTCTTTCAATTGCATGGCAATCATTAAGGAAATAGCTGTCCTTCTACTCACAGGAAAGTTGGTTATAAGTTGTTTACTGTGTCTAGAAAAAAAAGATTGTACCATTTTTCCTTGGACAAATTTTCATAGCTTTGCCTGGAAAGTTTTCTGATCTTCTATTAAGCTTTGGAAGTTGAGAATTTTCTTTGTTTTAAAGGAAAAATCTAGTTTAATTTACCAAGGAGATCAGAAGCTCAGAGAGTATCTCTTCTGTTTTGTACCACAAATTGAAATTAACTTTTCAATTCAACAAAACCTTCCAAACAAACAAGAAAACAAAAACCCAAGAGATTGTCCTTCTCCTTCCTACAAGCATACTTGTAAGAATCGGATTGCTGACATCAGACAAGGGAAAAAGTGACTCAGTCTGAGAAGGGTTGCTTGACTTTCTGAGATGCTCAGCATTTGAGATGGGGAAACTTAAAAAAAAAAAAAGAGAGATTCTGCAAACCCAGCTTTTCAGAGATAGGAGAGGCTATTCTAAATCCTCCTTAGTTCACTGTGCAGTTTCTCAGTGTACAAGGCAAAGAGAGATGCAGTGTACTCTCTGGTACTTATGCACTAACCTCTTTCAAGTTTCCTGAAAAAGAAGTAATCAAGAATTCCTGCAACTTGTTTATTCCTCTCCCTAAAAATGTGATATGCTACAGTTAACTTTTTAGTCACATTGTGAGGGTCCTGGTTAAGAACAGAGTTTTAAAGCCACATAGAACACATCAACCAAGAACATGTGATGTCTCCTTTCTGCCCTTCAGTTTCCTCATATATCAAATGAATGTACCTGAGGTATCCTTCTCATAGGATTGTTGTAAGAATTAAAATTGTTAAAATAATGAAATTCAATGGGGACAGGCCCAGCACCTGGTCTGTGTTATATGCATCATAACTATTAATTTGCACAGATGGTTTGACTGTTGCTACCTTTGTACACATTTGCTCCCAGTAAATGAGAAGTACTGGCTAATTTTCAAAGTGTATTTTTAAATCTGTATAATAAGAATATTGTGTCATAGAGAACTAAGATTCTTGTCTTAACTGTTATTCTAAAATGCACAAATATGAATATGTATGTTTATATTTTATATTATGAAGCCTGGAAGTGTTTATATAATATTATAGCTATATGTGATGATCATTTTCATTACTTAGCCAAACATTTAAGTACTTCATCATTCTCAAGTATGTATGGAGTAATCACTATGCGTCAGATGCTGTGGTAGATACTTAGGACTCAGCAAAAAAAAAAATCCAAGTATCTCTATCCTTGTGGAATTTTCATTCTGTTGTTTTTTCCCCCACTGGTCTTTCTATTTGCTACTTGACTGAATTGTCAAAAAAGTAAGTATGAATTTAGGAAGATGGATCTCAATTCTATCTATGTGTTCAGATTATTTGTGAGGTTTTTTGTTGTTGTTGTTGTTGTTGTTGTTTGTTTTTTTCGCCAGTCCTGGGGCTTGGACTCAGGGCCTGAGCACTGCCCCTGGCTTCTTTTTTTGCTCAAGGCTAGCACTCTATCACTTGAGCCACAGTGCCACTTCTGGCTTTTTCAATATATGTGGTGCTGAAGAATTAAACCCAGGCCTTTATGTATGCTAGGCAAGCACTCTACCCCTAAGCCACATACCCAGCCCCTATTTGTGAGTTGTTTACAAGGAGGCTTCGTACAATTTTTTAGAGGTGCAAAAATGTGTAATTTATTTTTAGGTGTCCCATTAAATTGCTAAAACAAAAATTCTTTTTTCTTACCCTATACTGGTCCCACACCCATAACTTATAAACTAACAGAGGCATAAATATTTTTGCCTGCCAGAAACACCTTAGAAATGTTCCCAAACAGGTGCAAATATGCAAAATTCAAGCCAGTTTATACAATGCTTATTTCAGCTCCAGGACACATTGATTGTTCTGTAGGGAAAAGTAAAAACACTGTAGGATTCAAGTTATCAGTTTATAAAACTGATTGGAAAACCACTAGCTATGGTTATGTACATAAAATGAAGTAAAGGCATTTGACAAGTTTCTGTTCATATTAATTATTGGATGGCCATTACTTTTAGGATAAGGGAAGCATAAGGAAGTTATCTTGAATATGCTGAATTGGAGTTACTACATATATCCAAGTAGTATTTGCTGAATTCATACAGTTTTGCAAGTGTCTCATAGTTTGAGACTTACAGGGAGTTATTTTCTTCAGGATACCATAATATTATATGTGAATGTCTTGAAGGAAAACCTAATCAAAATTCCATCATGACAGAAATGTTTTTTTCCTGCTCAGTAGGATAGCCAGTAACCAGACTGTGGCTATGGTGATAAAGAATCAGTTTTGCATGTTTTAAAGTAATATGAATAAAACAATCTCAAGTGCCCATCAGGTCCCTCATGCAACAGAAAACTGTAGAATTGTAAATTATAGAACAATATACATCAGTGTGAACTAAAATTTTATGATAATGAAAAGAATTAAATATTCCCAACAGCAACCTAATAAAAGCTATGAATATCCATTTTTAGTAGATTAGTACATCAAGGCATCGTGGCAACCTATCATTTACTCTAGTTAGTCTACATTTGGAAAAGTGTATAGACATGTAGGCAGATTAGTATGTGGTCAGATCATTGGAAACAAAGCAAAGAGTGCCTGTGTCTACATCCTGACTTCCAGAACATGTCACAATTATTTGATTATCTTATATAGCAAAAGAGACTTTGAAAAAATGTGAATAATGCCAGAAAATGAGTTAGGGAGATTAGCAAGATTCCTGCAATAGTATCACCACCATCTTTGTGAGTAGGAGAAGGCTGAGAAAGAACCAAGAAGATGGCATGATGAGAAAGAACTGTTGTATGCCACTGACTTTGAAAATGGGAAGCTTTTCCAGAATCTGGAAGAGAACAGGAAACTGATGATGTCCCAGAGCGCCTACAGGAGCCCATGGCAACACTACAGCTTGACCCCCCCACCCCTCGAATTGTAACCTGTTCTTGACTTTTGACGTGCAGAACTGTAAGATGATTAATGCCTGTTGTTTTCAATATTTGGGTTTGTGGTCATTTGTTACAGAACAGGAAACAGAAAATAGCTAGCCTAGAAGTGATAAAAATGTATTACAGGTTTCTTTAATAAAAGAAAAGAAAATAGGAAATGCAATTGGCCTGAAGTTGACAGTGGCATTAGAAATGGAAAGAAAAAGGAACGAAAACTAGATATGATATATGAGGCCGTCAGGATCAGCAGAATGGAAATCAGGAGGCAGAATTTGGTCAAAAGCAATGGACTAAAATATCTTCTAGGTCAGAAGTTTTACCAGAATTCCTTCTATACAACAAGCAGTGTTGACACAATACCTGAAGAAGAGAGCAGGGACTCAAAACTCTCTCTGATCATTAATTCATAGAGGTCTTTACAATCTCAGAGCGCGGCCCACGCTTGGCCCAGCTTCCTCACCGTTGGCTTCAGTCTGCACACCCCATGGAAGGCAGCAGCTGCTGACTGCATCAACATTGCTGTATTATGAAAATTATGGGGGGGAAACGTGATATTTTTTTTACGTTACTTGGCAACACATTTCTGTCCAGGTGTTTGAGAAACTCAGACCATAATTATGCCAAAACAAGAGGAGAAGAGAAGTTCAGTCAAGAAATCCAGATTGCATTTTTTTTTTTTTTTGTCAAGAAAATCTGTCAAGAGAGAGCCTGGTGTGGAAAGAACGTGAGCTTAGTAGAAAATGCTGAATTTGCATACTGATTCTACCACTTAGTTCTGAGACGAGCAACTTTTTAGGCTGTGGGATCTCAGTTTTGTTACTTGTTCAGCCGAATTAGAATTGCATTTAGCTGGTAGGATTGTTACTGGGAATAAGTAAACAGGTAAATACAATGTGTTGGACTAGGGCACTAAGGTGGAAACTTAGCAACTGTACAATATGCAAAAAGAACCTTATAGAACATGGGTAAACTCAATAAGCATAATTTAGGAGTATGTCCTTTTTATCCTAGAAGGGAAAATAATATTCATTGATTAAAAATACCTGACAAAAACTACGCAGTGGAATGAAGCATGAAACAAGCTGATACCATAGATATGATATTTAGGACATAGCAGAAATCAATAATATGATACTAATATATTCTATGGATGGCAAAATAACATTAACATCTTGTTTTTCCTCAGGAATAAGGTATATAATCTCTTGATTTTATTGATGTTCTGCTGACTAATTAACTTATAGGCTATAATGTAAGACAAAAACATATTTCTTTTCTTCATAACATAGTTAATTTAGTGATATTGTATTACAAGCTACAGAAGAAGAGCAATTATACTGGTAAAATAGAATCATGGTCATCATCTCATGGATTATTAAAAATTAAAATGAGATATAGAAAGAAGTTAGCAGTGGTCAGCACAGTATCACCATCCAATGCCAATTTTTATTGGAGTGTATGACGGAAATTACATTATAATAAATAATGAAACTGAATATATAATTAAAGTCAGTAAGGATACTACTACAAGGAATATTTATATCTTGAAATTATGTTGCTTTAATTATATCCTTTAAAAGTTATATTCCTTACACACTTGACATTTTCCTGCCAAGGATTCTCCAATTTGCTTTCTAAGCAATTAAATATTGGCTTTTCCATATCAATGGAATTTCCATATTGACATTTTAGGGCATTGAATTAGCATCAACTTATTTATACATATGCTGCAGATATTTATGCATGAATGTAAATATGCACACAGTAGAATTATGTGAATCTTATAACTTTGTATCTCATAATTCCTGATGTTGAACTACTCCTATTTTTAGGTCCTCAGACTTTTTAAATACTTCTAATAATCAGTTCGACACTAACATTCATTAATGAATGAATTACCTTGTGATAGGCTTTCTTATCTTTTTCATGTGACATACATTCAATATATGGAGAATTCTGGAGTATAAATCAGCCTCCTCCTAATCGTGAATGTGAAATACATTTAAGTTGCCAGTGATGTTAGAATAGCTACTTTCATTCTTAAATAAAGGTATGACAGTTACTGGCTGGTCATGCTAGATAACAATCAGAAAATATAACAATTATCATAACTCAGAGTTTCCTATAGTGAGAGAAAATGTGGCTCTACTACTACTAATGTAGTATGACTAAAGAAGGCCTCATATACATATTGTTTTTGCTTCTGTGGTGCAGAATCTCTTTCCAGATGATGAAAGTTCAAACGTGCAACTAAATTCACTTATCATTGGCTTTGGCTATTATACTAACATTGGTATAATGTCCAATATATTTAGCAGTATTTCCACCTTCTTATTTTCAATTTAATTTTATTGTCAAGGTAATGTACAGATGATTACAGTTATATCTTTAAGATAGTGAGTACATTTCTTGTCAAACTAGTTAACCCCTCCCTCATTTTTCCCACTTTCCCTCCCCTTCAATCCTCCTCCCCTATTTGTACCCTTCATTTCCAACATATTGTTTCATGAGTACTGCTGCTGTACTGGTTCGTCCTTTGTCTTTTGTCTCACCATTTCTGTGTTTACCTTCTCTTCCCTAATTGAGATAAACTTATATGCAATACCTAGGGAACCAAAATCAAATACCATGACAATAGAGGATAAAGATTCTAGCAATTTATCTTTATCTGATATTGATTAATTCATTTACTGTACTTGTGTCTAGAACACAATTTATATTGCCAATAGCTTATAAGTAAATAACACGAGCATATGCTTATATTTTAGTTCTCAAACAGTGCTTTGCCTTTTATAGAAGCAGGTGCTACTATGCGTTGAAGAAATGTAATAAAGCCAAGAAGATGCTAAATAAAACAATTAGACATTTTTAGAGGTTAAAATATACCCCAATTGCACATGTTCCTACTACCAATAAACCAACCAGAAATTTCACATATAGCAAAAGGCAGTATACTGCTAGAATTTAAATGTTTCATAATCTAGTTTCCTCCTATATTTCAGTGAGACATATTTAATAACATTTTATTTTATAGTTAATAAGATTTTAAAATCTGGTATAAGTTTAAAATCTGGTACACCTCTCTATATAGATATATCAGCCTTTTGAAATGATTATTCTTGCATTAAGCTGTGATAGTAGTTATAAGATAAAAGCAGTTTCCGATGCTTAAAGTAATATGGATATATTTGCATACTGAAGTTGAGAGGTTATGTGTATTACTTAATCATTATAAAAACACTTCAACAAATAGGTATGGTTGAATTTTGTAACTGAAATTCAAAGCCTTAGAAAAGGTATATTATTTGTGTTTTAATGCTTTGTTTTTGTTTGCCTCTTCATTTTTATACTGAATAATTGGTGGATAGTAAGCATATTAAATTCAAAATTGAACCTAATGTCTCTTTCCCTACTCCTTAATGTCATTTTCACTCAATCTGCAATGAAGTAAGGAAGGAGGAAGGGAGAACATGTGTGACAGAAATTGGCAGACTTTCCATCTTCTGCCTCCCTGCCCTGACTAGCTAGTCCAGTGGAGTTACAGCAACAGAGATATGAACATGAATACAATAATGAGAAGGAAAAGAGAAAAAAGGAAAGGAAATGAGAAAGGGGAGAATAGTAAAGCAAAATAAAGATTTAAGTGTTAGATGAAATAATAATTCAACTTCATTAATCTTTTAAATTCTTACTTGGCTTTTAAAAATGTCTGCTAAGATAATAGATAACATGCTATGTGTGCAAAGTGAAGATCTGCTCGGAATGAAGTTTTAACAAGAAGAGAAAGAGGACAATATTTAACTGAGGTTAGAATTATTGAAAATAAAAATCATGTCTTGGAGACTTGAAAAGAATACACTTTCCCAATGACATACTCTTTAGGTTTTTTGAAATTACTTGCATTTTTTTATATTATAAACTTCCTTAATGCACAAAATGTTACCCAGTGTCCTTTAAAATTGCAAAGTTTGCTATTGGGTGGTACTCATGCAACATTCAGCTGATCCTCTCTGGAAGTGAACTATCTATGAAATCTAGAAGTCTATTACTCTAGAAACTTGTTTTTCTAGCCACAAGACTGAAATTTCAATTCTTACTCTTGTAGTTTAGAGCCCAAAGTTGGGTTTTTCACAATTGTTGAATTCTTTTTCATACGCAGAAAAAAAAGTGCAGCTGGTCCCTGGTGGTTCACACTTGTAATCCTAGCTACTTAGGAGGCTGAGATCTGAGGATTGTGGTTTAAAGCCAAACAGGGTAGGACAGTCCATCAAACTCATATCCCCAATTAACTACCAGAAGTAGAGTTGTGGCTCAAAGTGGTAGAGTGCTATTCTTGAGCAAAAGAGCTTAGGGACTACACCCAGGCTGAGTTCAGGCCCCATAACTAGAAAAAAAAAATCCTCCTCATGCATTTTTTTTTTTGGTACTGAGATTATCTGAAAGCATTTCTAGGTGATAATTCGTTAATACTTGAAGTGTAGAATTTCCTTTTTTTTTTTTTTTTTTTTGCCTGTCCTGGGGCTTGGACTGAGGGCCTCAGCACTGTCCCTGGCTTCTTTTTGCTCAAGGCTAGAACTCTACCACTTGAGCCACAGGTGCCATTTCTGGCTTTTTCAGTGTATGTGGTGCTGAGGAATCGAACCCAGGGCTTCATGTATGCTCGGTGAGCACTCTACCACTAAGCCATATTCCCAGCCCCTGAAGTGTAGAATTTTTAAAAGAAAGATCTCAAACCAGGCATTCATATTGTACTGAGGAACTGATGGTATAATTTCATTTAAAATCAGATGAGGGTTTCTGAATTTAAATTGGAACATGTCTGTCCAGAAGCTGATTTGGCAAAAAGAAAACAGTATGATCCTGTCTCAGGTATTTAAAATGGTGAAGTTTGAGAGATGAATTGGGCATGGCATGATAATTTTATTTAGCAAAGGTTGCAGAATGTCAAGGCAAGTCTGGTCTTGTTAAGTTGTCCCTATGGCATTTGCCAAATGATAATTTTCCTCATTAAAATCATCATAGTGATTATGTACCTACTCGTCTCTGAGGCTCGAATTTTGATCACTTGACCTCTGTGAAGTAGAAAATTTAGAAACTGCAGTTTGTCTTGTTTTAAAAAGCAACTCATGATTTTATTCATTTGTTGACTTTCATGTTTAACCTCATTCATTCTGAATGCTTGCAAACATGTTTACTGGTATCATACCAACATAACGATTCATTTTAAAAAGTGTTGGTACTGGAAATGAGGTAATGATTTGTAAAACAAGCAAACAAGATAAAGCTAATCTGAAGAATAGGAAATGTGCCCTGAGTTGTCCTGCCTGTAACTCTATCTTCCATAAGTGAAACAGCCACTGGAGGCCCTGGTAGGCAATGAGTGACCAGTGACAGGGAAATTAAAAGTGATTTGTTTGGTGATAGCTCAATGTGTGCTTTCTACTTCCTGAAGACTTTCAGATCTATCCACCATCTTTACAAATTTCCCTCAGGCTGCATATTATTGGCTACATATTTCTTTTTTTTTTCTTATTTATTGTCATAGTGATGTACAGAGAGGTTACATTTTCATACATTAGGCCTTGGGTACATTTCTTGTGCTGTTTGTTACCTCCAATTACTGCTATATGGAAAAATATCAAGGTTTTCTGGAGGAAAGTATATGCTGAAGAAAGGATTCAAATAGAAGTTCCGGGGAAACACAGATTTTCCATATTTTGGTGATTTTCTCAAGCAATTGTATTGTACTGTATTGGAAAGTAGTAATCAGTTTTCTCTAGGGAAGCATAACATTTTATACACAATGGCAAAAATGAGAAAGAATTGGCTTCACGGGAGGATGAGAAATCGCAATCTCTGTTGTCTGTAGACTCAATCTCAATCTCATCCTCCCCCTCCCCCGTCCTCTCCCCACCACCTCCTCTCCCTCCTTCTTCCTCGCCAGTCATAGAGCTTGAACTCAGGGCCTGGTGCTGCCCCTGAGCTTCTTTTGCTTAAAGATAACACTCTGCTATTTGAGCCACAGCACCACTTCAGCTTTTTCTGTTGAAGTGGTGTTGAGGAATTGAACCCAGGGCTTCATGCATGCTAGGCAAGCACTGTACCATTAAACCAGATTCTTTATCCATTCATCTATGGATGCACATATATGGTAATCTTTGCTATTAGAAATATGCAGCAATATACATGGATACACAGATAACTCTACTGTGTGCTGACTTGCATCTAAATATATCTAAGACTAGTATAGCTGGGCCAGGCTCAAAAATTAGATCTATCATTACTTTTTTCCTAAACACTCATTTGTATAGTGGTAGTACTAACTTTACAATCTCACCAACACTGTATAGGTTGTTCTTTTTTTTCATACATTTTATAGCCAATATATTTTTTCCTTCCTTCCTTCCTTCCTTCCTTCCTTCCTTCCTTCCTTCCTTCCTTCCTTCCTTCCTTCCTTCTTGTCTTTTTTCCTTTTCTTCCTTACTCTCCTCTCCCCTACTCTTTTCCCTCCTTCTCCCCTACTCCCCCCTTGCCCAGTGATAGGCATTCTCGTTGTGATTTCACAATGAAGATTTGGTGCACCTCTTTTCTTTAATGCTAAAGATGGTGAATTCACAAATTATTGACCATTTGTACTTCTGAGAATAATCTGTTCATTTGCTCAATTTTTTTTTTTTTTTTTTTTTTTTGGCCAGTCCTGGGCCTTGGACTCAGGGCCTGAGCACTGTCCCTGGCTTCTTCCCGCTCAAGGCTAGCACTCTGCCACTTGAGCCACAGCGCCGCTTCTGGCCGTTTTCTGTATATGTGGTGCTGGGGAATCGAACCTAGGGCCTCGTGTATCCGAGGCAGGCACTCTTGCCACTAGGCTATATCCCCAGCCCTCATTTGCTCAATTTTTAATCCAATCATTTATTATTTTTTGAGTGAATTATATTTATTGATATTATTTTCTTGTCCAATAAACAGCTGACAAAGACAATATTGTCTTTGTTCTATAGATGTCTTTCCATTCTGATCATTGTTTCCATTTATCTGCAGAAGGCTTTTAATATAATACAGTTCCATTAGTCAATTCTTGCTCTTAATTTCTGAACCTTACTCAGAACATCATTATCTATGGTTTTCTCGCCTTGTATTTTTTCTGTTTTCCTGTCAGAGTTTCAAAGTTTCAGGACTCTGTATTAAGATATTTGATCCAGTGTGACTTGCTTTTTGTAAAAGATGTGCGATATGGACTATTTGTTGAAGAGGCTCCTTTCTCCTCATCTGTAAGTCTTTTGGTACATTTGGAGAAAAAAACAGATGACTAGTTTTGAGGGCTTATTCTCAGTGTTTCTTTCTGTTTCATTGCTCTATGCCAGTGGGATTTTTTTTGAAACTTAATTTCAACTTAATCTTAGATTTCTTCTCAAGTTTTAACAGCTCAGCAAGCATCCAGGGATGTCCATAGACAAGCAGAGAAAATCCTGGTCTCCCGTTTCACTGAATGCAAGATCACAAACTCTTATTTTCTTGGTAACAAGATGAAGAGACAAGTAGTCTATTCCTGGAATTAGGTTTTAAAATTTTTCCATATAGTTCAAAAGTACATAAGAAATAGACAGCATGTCATATATCCCATCTTAATCTGCTGAAGAAATTGTATAGGGACACAACTTGGTGAGATGCTGCTAATAGGTATTCTTGTTTAAATTAAGTCAAAATTACTAATATTGCGAACAATAGACTTATTTTGCCACTATACACAGTTTATTAAAACACACATCTGTTTTAGGTATTATTAAATATTCTAAGGATTCTTTTGATAAATCGCTATTATTAACTGAAATATTTGCATCTCCTCAAAATTTATATGTATTAAGTTGATGGTGTCAGAAGTAGGAACTTTGGGATGTAATTCGGTTATGAAGGTAGAGACTTTATGAATGGATTAAGAGGAGAGTTGAACAATTATTTTCCTGTGGGCCATATGAGGATACAAGACCACCCTTTTCAATTCAGGAAGAAAGCTGCTACCAATAACATTTATGAACATTTCTGACCTTGGACTTTCAGCCTCTAGAAAAGTATGAAATGGGTTTGTTATTTAACCACTCAACCTATGGTAGCAGCCCAGATTGACTAAAACAATTACCCTAAGAAAAGGACTATTTTTCTGTATGTTTTACTCTGGAGTCACAATTTTAAAAGTAACAACAACAAAATACTCATCTGAGTGAAGTCAACCAAAGCGGATTGAAGTTGAAGCCTTGTGAAATATGGATTTGTTTTAAGTATGCCTACTCTTTGAAAAGAAAGTGCTAAGGAAACTAGCTCTTGATGCACACAGAAATGGCAATAAATCTGCAAATCAGAGTGTTGATCAACTAGAAAGCTAGGGAGTCCTCAGTGTTGACTTAAAGTACTTCACATAAATCAACAGGCCATGTTAACAGAGGATCTCTGAACACATAACACAGGAGAAAGGCAATTTATAAGCCCCTTTTCTAACACTGGGTCTATAAGGGATCTTGATTAAGTGTTAGTAAAGGAGGAGTCTGATTGTTAATAAAACATCAACAGAGTGGCTATTTTTAGTCTGCTTTAGGTAGGTGTGATGGGAATGACAACTCAAATCCTAACCCCAGTCCTGGCTATTTCCTTATGGAAAGCTCAAGAAGTAAAAGATGGCTTTGTTGACAAGTCAACCTTCACCCCTCCTCCCCCATTTCCCATGGCTGGTATGAGGAGGAAATGAGGGATGGTGTGTACAACTAGTGTAAACACTCTGGGTCCTGTGAGTTCCTGGTCCTCAGAGTTAATGCATTTCCAATGCTAAAACAGACATAGTTATCATATTTCAAATGATCCTCACTGCAGTGCCTATAAAAAAAAGAAAAGCAAAACTCCATCTTGTTAGCTCTTCATCTCTACTATCACTACTTTCCCATGGTATATTTTAATTCCCTACAAGATTTAAGGAAGATTTCTGATCAGCACCACATTCTGCCTACAGAGTTTTGCCACGCAGAATGGCCATCACATTTATTCCACAAAAGTAATTGAGAAGGAGTGGCAAGGGCCACAGATTTTTCTCTTCCTCAGTCTGTGCCTTGTATGTTATAGAATAATGAGGGACTGCTCAGTCGCTGTTGATCAAATCACATAAAAGCTTCTTGTGCTGTTTCAGAATTCAGAAACACTTTTTATTTTTAATATTTGCTAAGAAAAGTTTCTCTAATTTAGCTAGTTGGCTATTTCAGATTTGACATTTCTAATTTTTCAGTTGTGTGAGTATTAATTAAAAATATTCATTCTTCTTACAAATAAAAATTAAAAAAGAGCTAAACAGAATGCCGACTATGCTAGCTTAAAGATTAGACGGCAATAATTATTGATTTTAATTATTGATTTTAATTATTTTCTCTCTAGTCATCCATAGACTTGGTGGGTGAAAGTTTATTCATGGAACCTGGTTATTGTGTTAATAATTCAAGGAGAAAATGAGAGAAGAAGATATGTACTCGTTACCTTACTTTTGTAACTGTAACTCCGTGTTCATCACTTTTACAATATTTTTTTTTTGCTAGTCCTGGGCCTTGAACTGAGGGCCTGAGCACTGTCCCTGGCTTCTTTTGGCTCAAGGCTAGCACTCTGCCATTTGAGCCACAGCGCCACTTCTGGCCGTTTTCTGTATATGTGGTGCTGGGGAATCGAACCCAGGGCTTCATGTATACGAGGCAAGCACTCTTGCCACTAGGCCATATTCCCAGCCCTACAATAAATTTTTTTAAAAAGTAATGTGAGACAAGGACTTAGCTTTTTTTTTTTTTTTTTGGCCAGTCCTGGGCCTTGGACTCAGGGCCTGAGCACTGTCCCTGGCTTCTTCCCGCTCAAGGCTAGCACTCTGCCACTTGAGCCACAGCGCCACTTCTGGCCGTTTTCTGTATATGTGGTGCTGGGGAATCGAACCTAGGGCCTCGTGTATCCGAGGCAGGCACTCTTGCCACTAGGCTATATCCCCAGCCCCAGGACTTAGCTTTTAATGTATGGGTGATGAGATTTGATTTTTCTTTGTGCAGACTATCATATTCAAAACTGAGGTCTAGCATACCTCTGTGACAGGAAAATTAAAGACCTGAGCAACTGCCACAATTTTCTCCTTAGTTCTTAAAAAACCACAATAACTCAGAAAGCATTCACTTTATATTCAAGTACAATGCTAATGGCTTTGTGTTTCAGAGAGTACAAATGGATAGGGAAAAAAATATTACTCCCAGTTCTCCATTTGTGTGTCAAGGGAGACAGGGAAATAAACTAATTCTAAAAGAAGTAAACTTACTTCCAACTTTTCTCCATGTTTTTCTTTGTAACCTTTGCTTTAGACTAAAGAATGCCATGTCACCAATTTGCTTGCATCCTGTCACATTAAAATAACCTCTTTGGGCTCACCAAAGAACATAATGTGTAAAATGCCTATGGATTCCTATTATGTTGCAGCAGGTGAACTAGCTGGGCTCCTCTTGGCAAGGAAGGGACAGAGGGCTCACTTTGGATGTCTTTTCTTTACATCTGTAGGCAGTGCCATATGATGTCATCTAGTTTCACTACTTTAACTGCCCGGTGTATGATGACAGCCCTCCAGTTAGGATCTCTAGCCCAGACCTTTGAATTGAACTCCAGACTCATATATCCAGCTACTTGCTTGACCTCACCACTTGCATCAGTGAGAGGCATATCAAATTTGATGTTGAAACTAATTTCACTCCTGAAGCTTGCTTTCCCTTCTTCTTTCTACCTCGACCTTCCCAAGCTGTCAAGGTGGGAACTCCAACTCTTCAAATGCATGTGTATACAATCTCAGATGCTTCCTTTACTCCTTTCTCCACTCCTCATGTTCAATTTATAATTGGTAAGTCCCAATGGCAGTACTTGAAGAGGAAATTCAGCATCACCACCCCCACAACTCCAACCTTGGTTTAAGTTTTCCTCACTGCTTGTATGTATTTGTGTAAAATCATCTTGCCTGTGTGGTCTGCTTTTCTCATCTTCCAAGGGTTTATTCTGAACAAAGGAGTTAATTTGCTTCTCTTAGACATGCCTGATCAGGTTACACCTGTGCCTCAAACTTCCCAATGGCTGCTCATATAATTTAGAAAGAAAAAGCAAGCCAGAAAAGCCAGGCACTGGTGCCTCACACCTGTAATCCTAGCTACTCTGGAGGCTGAGATCTGTGGATGTGGTTCAAAGCCAGCCCAGGAAGAAAAGTCTGTGAGACTCTTATCTCCAATTAACCACCAGAAAACCAGAAATGGAGCTGTTAGAGTGCCAAACTTGTGCTGAAGAGCTCAAGGACAGCACCCAGGCCCAGAGTTCAAGCCCCACCCCACCCCCCAAAAAAAAGCAGGAAAGTTTATTTCAATTGCATACCAGATCTGGGCAGCTGAATCTCTTTGAGCTCTCTGTCTCTCTTGAACCATGCTGATTTCTTTCCTGCCCTTGTACATGGCAAATTCCCCCTAGAAAACTGCCTTTCAGTGTATCACTTGGCACCTTATGAATACCTAATGAATATTGTTGAATGAATAGATTAAACAATAAATACAAAGACATAAAAAGAAAACTTTTGATGTATTTTATTCTTAAGTTTGTTTAGGTGCTCTTAACTGAACAAGTAAATCTTTATTATTTTTTAAAATTTTATTGTAAAGGAGATATACAGAAGAGTTACAGTTATATAGGTGAAGTAATGAGCACATTTCTTTTTGAACAGTGTCACCCACTCCCTTGTGCTGAATATCAATAAAGATTGAGTGTGTTCAGGTTGAATTTCATGATTTCTTCAACAATATTTAGTGATGATTCTGTATCAGAGATTAGATATATTAGCCCCCAGGAATATAAAGTGCATCCATTTGCTTACTAGGCTCAGTGACTCATAACCATTTAGTATTTGCTACCTACTTGCTCCTGCTTCATACATATTACATAAAATCACATAAAATAAGTGGCTGCTGTATACCTAATTATGGGTATAGCAACAGCTTGGATAAAACAGAGATGGGCATTAGAAATTTTTGGTTTTGTTTTGTTTGCCAGTCCTGGGGCTTGAACTCAGGGCCTGAGCACTGTCCCGGATTTCTTTTTGCTCAAGGCTAGCATTCTACCTCTTGAGTCACAGTGCCACTTCTGGCCTTTTCTGTTTATGTGGTACTAAGAAAGCAAACCCAGGGCTTCATACATCTAAGCAAGCACTCTACCACTAAGCCACATTCCCAGCCGAAATTTGTGTTTTTTTTTGAGTATACCAAAGCTTTTCCTATTTTTTTCCAATTTTCTTTCAGTTTAACTTGAGTGCCCAAACTTACATTTGACAGGAGAGGTAGAAGATGGTATGTACGTCTACTTCAATTTTCTTTTGAAAAATCTGTGCATCTGGGGATCTTGGGTCTGTTCTATAGTATTATGTTGCAAATGGATAGCAGCCTCCCACTTTCAAGCAATGTTTTTCCTGCTTTGGGATGTCAAAGGGGTTTTGAAGCAAGAAAGAAGAAAAATACATACAATAGCATTTTTTATCTTATTTTGTTCTTGGTGATATTGGGGTTTGAACTTCACATTTTGTTAGTAAAGTGTTCTATTGCTTGAGCCATACTTTCAGCCTTTTTTTTTTCCTCTGACTAGTTTTGAGATACTGTCTCTCTATTAGCCTAGACTGGTACCTCTATTTAAGCTTCCCATGGTAGCTAGGATGACAACTGCATTGAGGACATTCTCAGGTTGTCCTGAAACTGCTGTTTCTTCTCTCAAGCTCCTGTGTATCGCATGTGTTGAGCCACTCTACCCAGATATTTCTTGAGATGTTCTTGAGATGATTTTTCTGAACCAGACCTGAAACACCATCCTCTAATTGCCACTTCCTTAGCAGATTACAGGAGTGAATCTCTGGTGCTATTTTATATGTCATTTTTGCTCTTTTCTAAAATTTAGCAGTAAAAATTGAATAGCTTTGTATGAAGTTTCAAATATTGTGTTCTGTGATGTAAAAATTAAAAAAATGCTTTGGAGTAAACGGTGTTGTCTCTAATTTCACAGCTAAACAGGCTGAGTTTGAAAGTCTTCGATGAGTTGTATTAATGACACAGCTTGTGAGGAGCCATCATCATTATCATTATCATCACCATAAGCATTATTTTATTAGCATGGCAGCTTATATTTATTGAATGCTTACTGTGAACCAGTTTCTTACTTTAATGTTTATATGTAGTGACATCGAATCTTCTTAATAATTTTCAAAAAAAAGCACTATTATTATTCTTATGTTCCAATGAGGAAATGGGTGACTAATAAAACTAGTCATTTGGCCCATGATATCATCCCTCCCTCAAAATTAATGTACAACAGTTAAATACAGAATCTACTTTTACTTCTGGTTATACTGCCAGGACCAGCTAGGACTAAAGTCTACATTATCCTCCTTCCAAAAACACTATGATTTCTAGTAATCATAAGATATGAGGTCATTGAGTCATTTGGTGAGCCAAACATTGATATGCACAAACACCAATGGAGCAAAGAGGCTCATGAAGGCTCTGGAGAAAAACTCAGTATCCTTTTCCAGACTATGACTCTATGTGGGCCCCTTACATGGGCCTTCAAACATAGCCCATATATAATATATTCACTTTGGATGGAACACACTAGTGTCCATATATGAATCCACTCTTTATGAGAACTAATTCAATTGAAGTGTTATTTTTCTATGTTCACTGGTCAAAACTAGCCTGGGCATGAAAGTCCAGGAGACTCTTATCTCCAATTAATCACAGAAAATCCAGAAGTGGCGATGTAGCTCAAGTGGTAGAGTGTTAGCCTTGAGTGAAAAGCAGCTCAGGGACAGAGCCCAGGCCCAGAGTTTGAGCGCCAGAACTGGCAAACAAGCAAACAAAACAAGTATCACTTTTCTTCTATTTCTCAATCCCTGCTGTCTCCAATATGCCAAGAACCTTGTAAATATGTGCTTCTAGAATGATTCTTGCACTAGCTTAAAGGAGGATTGACTTTTCCAAACCCAGTTCCCAGATGCCTTGGTTAATTTGACCAAATTGCTGTTAACAAGAAACACCAAGGAACTAGTACCAGGTTATAATCAAGGCAAAGATGAAATCAATGTTAGTTGACTACAGTTTCTCTTAGCTTCTAGT
Organism: Perognathus longimembris pacificus; assembly: GCF_023159225.1. NCBI lineage: Eukaryota > Metazoa > Chordata > Mammalia > Rodentia > Heteromyidae > Perognathus > Perognathus longimembris. Next base: position 50,785,800 of record NC_063174.1, on the reverse strand, counting down.
GAAGTCCGCGAGTCTCAGACTACAGAAGAATTTCAGTGAGCCCTCATTGCCAATTGTTTGTTTTGCTCTGATGGAGAAAGTTACCTGAATCTATAAAGGTGTCAAAAGGAACATGGGCAGCATTATAGCTTCCTAACTGCCACCTCCAACACTCATTTACCCGTATCTTTTCTAAGTACAACCTAGAGAGAGTTAGTTTTGAATTGACATAATTCATCCTACAACTCAAATGGAGCAAGAGCAGTCTATTTTTGTTTGGATTTATTTATTTTATTGAAGGTATAGCCTTTTTTGACATATGATGAATAAAGCATTATTCAACAGGGTCACCCTGGCTGATACTAATTTTTGCTTTGGTTTATAGCATGCTTTTAAACAAATCATGGTCAAGAGGTGAGCTTCAGTTCCCTGAACTCTATTTTCTGAAAATGTTTGCTCCTACTTTCTCTCTCCACCTCTGAGCACTTCAAATGGCAGATAATCCTATGAATATTCTATGAAAAAATCCCCCAAAGCTTGCAATTTGCTCTAATTCCATTTCATTTTGCAAATTCAGAATATTATAAATACAATTTTCAGAAATCTTCTCTGTAGCACTCAGTATTTATTGGAATATGAAAATAAGTGTATGTGAATGAGGATATTCAAATTCTCTTAGGCATCTCTTGTAGGCCTTTTCTACTGCTGAGAAACTTGAGCTAGAGTATTTCTAGAAGCACATCAAGTGTCATAAAGCAATGGAAGTTTATTCCTTTACAATTCTGAGGTGAGAAGTGCAAAAGTAAATCAACAGAACCATCTAGCTTCTGATGCATCTCAAAAATCTTTGTCATTAGTTGACCTTTAGTTACAATGTATCTACCCCTACTTCTATCTTCTCATCCTTTATCCCTTTGTCTCTGAACTTTTGTAGCTGAATTTCTCTGTCCTCCTCTTATAAAGGTACCAGTGACTGCATTTAGTGCCCACCTTACTCCAATACAACGCTTTCTTAATTAATCTTCAAAGTCTGTATTTGTAAATAAGGCCCATTTAGATATTCTGGACAGACATAATTTTATGGGGACATTTTTAAACTCTGTTCAGATAAGTAGCTAAGAAAGGCACACTCTGAACTTAAGCCTGAAATGGAAAAAAATGCAGATCAGTTATTTACCTCTTGATATTATGTTTAAACTTAAGGCTGCATTCACTAGTATTGATAGTTATATCAGAGACTAAAATTTCCTCTCATGTTCTATTTTTTTTCATCTTGTCTCCAGTTGCATGTGTGTGTATTGTGGTGTCGCAAAATAGGTTTTGAAGCTTATGTTTTCTTGAGCTGTGGTTCTGTAATTGTACAAATTATGTAGGATTCCTATTGTGTTAGTTGGGTGTTAAAAGGAACAACTTTTCAAAATTCTATGATTTGATTTCAGTCTTTCAGGGAGCTGGAATTGAATCATCTGTTTGCCTACATGTAAGGTTAGAAGGAGACAGAAATGCAGTTTTCCTTTTCAATATATACAAGATTAAAGAGACTAGAATTTGGATATCATTTCCTATTGGTTTATTAAGTTCTGTTAAAATGGATTTCATTCATCATAGAGTCCTTAAGACAAAGAGAGGGGTCTCTATATATTTTATTTAATTGATTGCTTTTCTTCTCTTCCTATTAGAAGCACAGTATAATTTTCTTCACAAGTGAGAGTTTGCTCAGGTATCTGCAGGTCAACTCACAGGGTTAGAAAATCCCCCTAGGATTGACTTCTCTCAGAGTTTTTCTCTTAGAGCTTTATCTACACTGAGCATTCATCTATTTTTCAACTGTAATTCAAATGGTTTCTGTAGATATTACTTAGTGCTATGGGATTCTGTATCCTGAGACTTATTTTTGTCTATCTTACTTTTCTCTCCAGTTTTCAAGGTACACCTTTGCCCTCTACTCTCAGTCTTCTATTCTAATGGATCTGAGAAGATGTCTTTGTTTTGTTTGTTCAGATTTTTTAAATAAATTTTTCATTTCGTATTATGGCTAAGTAGTTGTACAAAGACATTTCAGTTCAACATGACAGTTTATGAGTTCACTGCACCCAATTGTTTTCTGGTCCTGAGAAGAGGGTGATGAATTCCACCCACTGTATTTTGACAGGCAACTCCAGGGATCTGAATTGGAGATTGTGATAATAATAGCAATCCATTCCTACTATGTGTTAGGCCTTGGAAAATATGAGTGGCATCTTATTATCTATTATTCCACTTGTGTAAACTGAGGCTGAGTTTGTATGACTTCTTAAAGAGGCATCCCTGGGATTTGAGACCCAGTGACCATGTGCAAACTTTCAACAACTATGTTGTATCATAAACTCAGAAAGGCTTGCTTCTCCTTTCTAAGAGAACCAGGGTAAACTAACTGAGTTTTCATGGGTGAGAATTCAATATGTAATAGCTTGCACATAGAGCTGCTGTAGGTATAAATAGACTAAATATACCATCATGTATTTTTCTTCCTGTGTTCATCTGACTTGTTTTCCAGTACCCATTTAGCTAAGCATTTTAACCACTTTTCAAACCATCACCCAAGTAGAGAAAGTTGGAAGGATGCCAAAGATTGGGTTACACATGTCCAGGCAGGGTCACGTTCTCATGGTGAATTTGATCGATGTGCCTAAAGAACAGTGGTACACTTGTGGGAAAGCTTTGCATGCTGAACCTAAAGACCAGGAGGCTTACCATGCTCAATCATTTGCCATCTAAGCACAGAATACAGGCCACACAATTTATAAGAGTCTTAGATTTCACACTGGTGAAATAGGTATTTCCCAAGTTGCTTCCTAGCCTGTGGCTTGAAGTCTTTATCTAAAATATAAGTGAAAACAAAGCTCAAGAAAGAAGGAAGGACAGAACGCAGTTCAAAGTGGTTGTAAAGCATGATGTACAGTTCACATATTTCCTTAAAGTAAAAACCAAGTAGAGTCATGGCATTGATTATTAATAAATTAATATCTATCATGATTAAACTCCGCTTAGCAGGTTACTGCTTACTGCCTCACCTAACTGCATCATCAAACATTTTACCCCATTTATAATAGGTAATACTAATAAAGAAACAAGAATTCAAGACACAAACCATATCCTGGAAAAACTATTAGTGAAATAGTTTGGGAAGAATGCTACTAATGAAACAAGTGTGTGTGTGTGTGTGTGTGTGTGTGTGTGTGTGTGTGTGTGTGTGTAGTGTGTGCTTATACAAATGCAATCTGGACAAATGCAATCTTGCCCTTCTAATGCCTCAGTGGTATAGTTTGGATCTAGACTGTCCTCCAAACTGCATGCGTCATAGTTGTGGGAAGGTCATAGAAACTATGGTGTGTGTTTCAGTTGTTTGGAGTAAGTCCTTGAATAGGTAGTAGGGCTCCAGGCCTTCCTCTTCCTCCCACATTTTTTACATCCTAACCAGCAAGTGAATAAATGGTCTTTGCTCTACCATCTACTTGCTTTGTTATGTGTTACTGTTCCACAAGCCCAAAGCAACAGGGCCAACTAAATCATAAACTGAAACCTCTAAAAATATGAGCCAAAATAAACCTTCCCCCCCTTATAATGTGACAATCTTGAGTATTTTGTTACAGTTATGGACAGCTGACGAATGTTCTTGGTATGTAGAAACTCAAGAATACTGGGAAATTCAAGTCCAAATTCTACGGTCCTCAGGAAGTGTCTGGAGACAAAAAGGCTCTCCAGGCTGTCATTCTTTCCTTTTTGAGCCTTATGATTAATAGACCCTATCTCAAGATTGAAATAGTCCTAAGTAAATTCAGCGAGCAATAAAAGACACTAAGCTCTGTGGCTCTTCCTCAAAAGAAAACTTAATAGCAAATGATTGAGTAGCTTGAATGGTTGACCCAGGCTCTACACCCGGGCCTGATCATCATGGGAAATTGCTGATGCTCTTAACCCAGCCATTGGTCTTATAGACATACTTTGTCATTACTGTCAGTGAATATAAATTTTATATAAAGTGCCATCATAAAGGCAGCAGCAGCAGAGGCAAAAAAAGTCATCATAGCATAACCAAGGAATGGAGCCTTTTCTTTATTATTGTCTGGCTTCCTGGCAAACACAATGACACAGGCAGAGACATGAAGCAGCACTACCCTGGATACCAGCCTGCTTCCCCAGTGATGCTTATGGACACGAAAAGGACTTAAATCTTAACGCCTTTCATTGGTCACAGTTGATTCTCACTTGGTACCACCATGGCGAACTCCTCCTTGTCACTGGCCATAGTCATTTGGTTATAACGCATAAATTTTTGTTTTTCTTCACAGTTATAAAAACAGGGAAGGCAGCAAGTGCTGCCTAAAACAAACCAGTACCTTTAGCAGTTTCAGTAGCCTTGAGGCTCAGTAATAAACCCCTTTATCTGCTCAGAAGGGGAACTCTGATCTCTGCTAAATTATATCCATACTCCTCTCGGGAAATGGTGCTGACTGAGATTGAAGAGAAAGGATAGCTTGGCTGTGATGGGATTGGGGTGTGGAATTATGTTAGCTGGTAAATAAAATCCATGTGATTTAATACCCACTGTAGACCAAGAAAAGGGAAACTGCCTGTAATTGCTATCAGTTCTCTAATCTGTGTCATGAAATAAGAGAAACTGAGGCCTATGTTAATTTTGTGAGTATTTATGCTAAATGTAGAGAATAAAAGAATGGATGTAGGAGCCAGATGTGTAGATTCAAATGCAGGCTACTCCACTTACTGGCTTTATCACCTTGACTGTGTATTTGATCTCCTGTCCCCTCTGATCCCTCATCCCCCAAACATGTGAGTAAATAATAGGTTCCAGATCATAGATTCATTGGCAAGACCTACAGAAGTTACTGAAAACTCCCAGAACTAGGTAAAGAATATAAAAACTCCCTGCTAACCATTAGTATTAAAATGCATGTGTGTTGTTTATAAACAAAATTTGTTTTTAAAGGTATAATTACACCCTAGAATTGCCAGCTGAGGATTCATTCCTATTTAATAAGAAAGCATTTACTATCATTGGCCAAATCTAAAAGTTTTTGTTTGTTTGCTTGCTTTGTAAGCAGGAAAGTCCCTGGTGGCCTGACCTGGCTCAGTCAGGATCTGAGGATGTCCACTCTAGAGGAGGGTTTCTTTTTTTCCTGCGGCCCTGTGGCCAGCGTCTGTTCAGTGGAAGTGATACAGCTGTAGGAAATCCACATAGCTCAGTGCTGAGTGCAGGTGAGATTCCCCAGAGAAGTTTTAAGCAACTATTTTCTTTGGAGTCAGGCCTTGTAAACCGGATTTGGTTTTTCCAGCTGCATCTAAATGGGCATGTTTATCTCTAGGCTGTTTCCCATTTCCCCTGGAGTGGCACTCAGCTCAGAGAGCACATTGTTTTTTGTTTTTGTTTTTGTTTTCATTGCCTTTCTTGGTAGTATTGGGTTGAGGATTGTTTCTCTTTTGCCCTTTATTAGTGTCTTGCCTTTTAGTGCCTTCCCTCTTTTTTGTTTTTTAGTGATGATTATTTTTTCCCAGGGCCTTTGCTGAGATGGCAAGCTGAATGAAAATTTAGGAGTTATAGTGTTGCATTTGTAAAGAAGTGAGGAAATATTTGGGATGAGTTTTAAAATATCCCTGATCTAATGAAAACATCGTCAAATAACCAGTCACACCAGACCCTTTCATGGATAGGTTTGCTGACATCAAACTGAAAATATTATCAGATCATTACATAAGTATATATATATGCTATATATTATAAATTATATTACTATACAAAATATATATGATAGATGATATATATTATATAACATATATTATACATAGTGATTTGAATATTATGGTCAATCAAAAATATTTTCATACATTTGTGATTCTGAGTTCTTTCTTTAGCAGTTAAATAAAAAACATTGAAAGAAAATATTATGATAGGATAAACGAGAACTATTTAAGAAAAGCACTTTATAATCACCATGTAACCTTTCCTTTAAAAAGCATAACAGGAACATAGTATTTTAAGACATTTATTTTTTAAATCCCTGTTAACAGGCCAATTTTGTATCAATTGTTATTCACATAAGCTTTTATCATGCAAAATCCCAAGGTTCCTACGGTCCATTATCTACAAGTTAGAAATAAAAAATCACATGTCATTGAAACTAAACATCTGTTTGTAGGGAGCTGCTCTGTAACTCCAGCATTTCAATTGGTTTGTATTTTCAACAATCTTAAAAATCTCCTTTATGATATAATACTATTTATTTTTCAAGTATTCCTTGACTAATGTGTTCTTCTCATCAGAAACTTAGTTGTAATTGGACGAACACCTATATCTGAAATTCAAAGAGTTAGGAATCGCAAAGAAAAATAAAAAAAATCTAGTGATACCTTTATATGAATATGTTTAATCACTTTTCTGTATTATTAACACTGATTAAAGTGTAGGTTTAGTATACAAGTCTTTTCTTTTGCTGGTACCATACAATGCTGACAAATAGGTGCTCAACAGATTGATTTGTGCAGTATTACAGTAATTAATCTTCCTGGTAATTTCCTCTTCAGAGATACGTGTATGTAAGTAGTGCATAACACAAAGATTGTGATCCAAAGTCAACTTTTATCTGTCTTCAAATTTCTTTGAAACTTTAATCACAGGATAATCTGTAACCTACCTTCCCCTTCTCCAAAATACGAACTCCAAAAAAGTCTAATGGCTTTGTCTTGTGACACTTTGGCTGGGGACATATGGTAATGCAGAGCCTCAAAGCAGTAGTTAGACTATCCAGTCAAGGGTAAGAATTAAGAGCTTTAATTTGTCATAGAGTTTAATATTTCCTTCCCGAGCTCAGATCAATTTCAGTCAGAATCAGAGGCCATCTTCTTTTCCTTGCTCACCTCTTTCCTTCTTGGTGAGTTTCAGAATTTCTCCCATGGGTCGACTAAATCTAAGAGACAGAGAGACAGACAGAAACAGAGAGAATTCTACTTTAACCAGCCATGCTTTATCCTCTCTGAAATACCAAGATAAGAAATAGTGTAGATCTTCAATAATTCCTTGAAAGGCTATGTCCCCCTGTGGCTCTACAAGTTTTTAGCTCTGTCTGAAGAGTATCTCCTTACTCCAAACGTTCTATGGACAAGAGCCAGTGAAGATTCTACATGAAGTCCTTCCAGATTGGAGCCCTCCTCTGACTTCCAATGAACAAGAAACATGTTGACATTTTCTCTTTGACAGAGACAGGAAGCAGGAGAGGGACCCCAGGGCAAAAATCCTGATGCAGATCTTGCCCCAAATTTCAGAAATTCGGTAACCGTGGGCTTTCCACTAGGAGTCAGACCTGGGTCCACAGTGTAACTAACTTTTCTCATTTTCATAAGGACCTACTTACCACTTGTGAGTGTTCAGAAATACTTTTGAATGACATGTTGCAGCTTTCAGAGTGTTCCATTTGAAGTCTCCACTCTTTCTCCATTAGCTGGAGATGCAAAGTAGCAAGACTCCTCTTTTGCAATGCATTTAGTGCTTTTTTTTTCTCCAAAGAATTCTTTCTACAAACTTCCAGACCCTTTTAAAATCCTGTAACACTCCAAAGAGTCCTGGGACTTTAGACAGCACTAAGTTAATATTCCTTTTCTTTTCAAGATAGTTTGATAGTATGTTTCAGGGCTTACTGTGTATAAAATCTTAGTTATGAAATTAACTGTGCTCATCAATTCCCCAATTTGACGACTCCAGAGTTCCTGTCCTTCAAGTGAATAGTCTGTTCTGTACAACTATAAGGAAATATTATACAACTAACACTTACTGCACAGAAAATTAAAACACTTATATGCCACTTTTGGATGAAATATTAGAGGATGTATTTGTAATGAAATTTTCAGCCTGGGTATTATGTCTCAGCCATGAATAGAGAGTATCCTAAGTATATTAGCACAATTTAACCCACTTGTCATATCACCAAAGGTCTTATCATACATGTTGAGTGATTTTCATGGAGTTGAAAAAAGTACAGACTTGCCAAAAGTCCTTTCCCCAAAGTTTTATGATTTACTTTGTACTTATTTAGACAGAGAATATAACAAGTCATATGTATATTTGTACGTTCTGTTAGAGAAGGACACTTCAAGTAAAAAGAAAAACACTTTAAAAAGCATTTATTTGGCACATTAGGAAGGTCACTGTGTGCTTTGTCAATCTTCTTTAATCGTCCTCCATGACCTTCCTGGGAAATGAAAGTGCATTCATTGTAAACTATGTGCAGGCCCCTTTGAAGTACAGCTTATTAAACTTTTATTCTCGCCCCATCAGGCAGATATTATTATTCCAAATCTTAGAGTTGGGGAAGGAAACATGAGGCATTTAGTTAGATAGTTCTTTTAGAGTTGCGAAGTCAGAAAGTGGCAAAACCAGGATCTACTGTCTTGATTATAGATAGAGATACGTGAAAGCTTGATTACAGGTGCATTGAGCAGGTAGAGGGATGGAGGCTATCCAGGAAAAGGAAAGCATCTCTCCTCTAGTGTTTTGATTGGAACAAACTACTTCACATTTAGAGAAGAAGAGCAGTGCTTTTTTTAAACTTTACACCGGCATTTTGCCATACCTCTGCTATGTGTACTACATTATAAGTATATTTTATGTTCTAATAAATTTGCAACTTGGAGGCTCTAGACAAATTTATGAGTTATTGTGTTTTGTGTGAGATCCTTATCACCTCCGAGAATCCCTATACACTGAGTCAAGAAAACAGGATGACTACAGTGTCCTATATCCCATCTGATTACTAAGTAACAGTCTATGCTCTTCTCAGCCCATTTAGAGGAAAATCGCTGGTGGCAGAACCTAATGTGGGTCAGGAGGGAGGACCAGGGTGAGAATCACACAGGGGCAGGTCCTCCCTTCTTCTTGTAGTATCACTCTCAGCTACTTCAAATATGATTGGATCCCAAACTCATCCTGTAGTTCAATCCCCAAGGTAATATATTAAAAATATCGAAAAAGTAGAAACTTGGTCAGACTGTGGTGTTTAGAGATTGGTAATTTGGGAAATGAGTGGTTAAGGACATCAGGGTAGATTTACTATGACTACAATTTGGATAGCTTTCTAAAGTGAGGGAAAGAGAATGAGAGAGAGAGAGAGAGAAGAAGAGAGAGAGAGAGAGGAGTTGCTTACACACATCATCATCACATCATCTGCATGCTCACTAACCCATGTAATGGCTTTCTTTCACAATGAGAACATCAACACCAGTGGCCAAACAAACAGAGCCCACTCCATCTTGGACTTTAAACTTCCAAAATCTTAAGCCAAACTAGATTCCTTATAAAGCTAATTTTCTTCAATCATTTCATTGCAGTAAGAAAAAGCAGTCTCCTTTCATTAAGTCCATCGATTAAAAGATATCTCCATTTTATACTCATCTACATGTTGGGAAGGTTTTATATGCCAGGTCTTTAAGTGGTCCAGATAGCTCCCACTTGAGATATTGTGTCAGAACTTAGTCATGAAGCTATCTGTAATTGCAAGGAAACTGTCCTACCTATGTGACCAGGAAAGTAGAGTATATTTTGAGATCACGGAATTTTAACAATGAAAAAGTAGTTGAAGAAAAGGGAAAAATGAGTCTTTTCATGGTAACCAAGGAGAGGAGAGTTTCAAGTTGTAGTTTTATTCTGGGATGCTTCAATAGCATACATATTTTCTTTGAGGTTGACATTTACCACTTCAAATGTTATTGGCAGCATTAAACAAAGGAGTCTCATGATAGCAGAGAGAATTAGGCAAAGAATTAAGGCAGAGGAGAAGAGGGGAGAACATAATATAGGTTACTTTTATTTTAAAAAAGGGGCTGGAGATGTGGCTCTAGTGATAAAGTGTCTGCCTACCAACAGTAAGACATTAAAATCCAGTACCATCAAAGCTAAACAAGTAAGTGTGAACAAACATTGATATCAAAGTAAGTACAACAAAAGGGTATATAATTTGTTAAGTTAGTAAAATATATCACATCCTTGGAAAGAAAGAAAAAACACTAAGGTTGTGATAAGCATATTTATAAGATCAACTCATAATGGCAAAAATTAAGTACAGAAGAAGGTGTCTAAGGTGATATTATTTAACTTCTAGATCAAGGAGTCAGCTTTTAAAGAAGGGGGTTAATTTCTTATTAGAAACTTGCCAAACTTGTTCTGCAAATTAAAGAGAAGAGTCGTTGTCTTCAATCACAATCTCTTTGGTATTGGAGGTAAAGGAATGAAAAAGTGAGAATAGAAAATGTTGATGAACTATAAATTCTTAAAATAATGGAGCTCAGTTTTATGGATAGGGACAGAACTGATAATAAAAAATATAAGAAACTCTTAAAATATACTGAAGAATGATCAGGAAGATAGCAAACTCTTTTTGAAAGGCACAATATGAGTTGAAACTTTGCTGACATTAAAAAGTCAAATACTTTGATAATAATGATAAAAAATATTTGTGTTTTATTCCAGAAGCTGGTTCCAGAATGATATACAGGGCAAAGTTTAGAGATTGAATCACAAGAAGAATAGAGAATGAGGGGATAATAAGACCTGAAGAGACTAAAATCCATATGGGAGGATTTAAAGACCAATAGGATGTTGGAATTTTTTTTAAAGTGATGATTTGTCTTTTGGTAGAGAACAGAGTTGCTTCAGGGGTGAATGGATGATACCTTATAAGACAGTCTTGGGTACATATTTGAAATGTAAATGTCAACATGACAGAAGTCCTTGCAGCTTGAGTAGATTGAATATTCAACCTGAAATAGATTCTTAGGTGATCATGTGAAAAATAATTTTCTGCTGGTCAAGGTCTAGAAAAACATAAATTAAAAAAAGGGGTAATATGGTTGGCCCTAGGCCCTTTCTGTCTATATAATTCTATTTTTCCTCTCCCATGTGTCCATTGCTTTAGTCTCAGGAATAGCTTCATGCTCAAAACCTTCTTTCCATTATTCTCTTCATTTTACTTTTCCATGTCATCTTTCTCAAAGCACACAAGTCTTCTGAAAATGGGTTCTTGCCAGAAACAGAACAATGTCCTTGCTGGCTGAGAATGTGGCTTAGTGGTAGAATTTTTTCCAAGCAGGTAGGAGGCCCTGGGTTCAATTCCTCAGTACCGTATAAGGAAAGAAAAATTAAAAGAAAGGGTTTTCCTCATTTCTAATACTTTCCAAGATCAAAATCTGATTTAGATGAACAGGAATATCCCATAAAAGATATGGAATGAATGATAATCTAAATCCCTAGGGATTTATATTGTGTGGACAGCCTATGTGTGACAGTATTAGAGAGACTATGAATATTCAAGCCAGCACTTAATGTAAACCATATATTAATTACACATACACATGAATTAACTTTGCTATTCATGGAAGAATCATTTTTAAGAAGGTTTAAAATCTTGTTTTTACTGTGTTTGCTTTATCAGAACTGAGTGGAGAAGAGCAAGAAGAAGATGAAGCAAAACACACACGTTTGCTTTTCCTTTGCTTACGAGCCAGCAGAAATTAAGCTTGAGTGTTCATATTAGGCCTCTAGCCACATAAATGAGATAATTAGGAACCTTAGTAATGAATTTATAAATTTATCACCTTGACAGCAGGCTATGGAAGTGAGAGCAAGCTGAACAAATTAGGATCCCAGAAAAGAATATAAAGCAATAACGAAAGCATGAATTGATTGTTAGAAGAACTTTGGGGGAGTAGTTATCTATCATTTACAGGGAAGAAAGTCATCCACAGGACTTAAGGGAAAACAGGAACTAGTAAAAAAAAAAAAAAAAGAAAAAAAAGAAAAGAAAGAAAGAAAACGAAAATTGACCAGAGTTAAGGAAACAGTAAACACTCAGAAATTGAATCTAATGTGCTTAGCAAGTGAAATTAGAGATGTGATATCAGAGTTCTTGCTCTTTCTCTAGAAAGGTGTTCATAATGGTTAGCCAGATCAGCCTGGATGTTCTGAATTAACCTCACATATCTGGGGTCACCTTTGACCTCTGTTCTGCAAGGCTGATGTCCCAAGGAGGGAGGCCACCTGACATGACTGCTCTCAAATTCACAGGAACTGTACAAGGAGAAATTTTTCTTGGCATCCTCTCATATTTTCTCACTTTTTAGCAGATCCCTCCAAATGAGTCGAAAGCAAAGGGAAAACAGAAATTCTCACAGGCATTTTGATTTTACAGATGCCTATGTACATGGCCCAGTTCAGCGGCTACAGGTATAGGATCCATTTCAGTTATTTTTCCTGGAATAGGGGAAGCTTTATATTTATATTCAGCTACAACCTTATTCTCTCTCTTTCTCTTCTCCCTTTCTCTGTCTCTCATATGCTATCTCTGTCTCCCTTACTTTTTCACTATTTCTCATTCCCTGTGTGTGTAATTGTAAATGTTCTCTAAAATAATTATTAAATATTTTCTCATTGGAAAAACAACTATTTGGCACACACACACACACACACACACACACATATATATACACACACACACACACATTGCACAAGAAAGACAATTTCCACAAAAGAACAAACCTAGCTTCTAAGTATTTATATATATACCCTCAAATAAAATACGACAGTTTTCTTTTTCGGTTACTGTGCTAAGCATCCAAACAAAAAGAAACTATCATTTTTCCCCCTCCTTCCCAGTAGAACCTTGAGGGCTAAATAAAGCATCTTGTTCCAAGAATGAAGGCACCAAGGGCCAAATGGCCCCTGATAGGGTGGCTAACAGTTATGAAAGATGATCTCTGTAGGCATTAGGAGAGCAATTTTCCAAAACACAGGGGATACATCTTGAGCAGAGGTGTTCTAGTGTGTGCACCAGCAGCAGAATCTCAACCTCGAGGGCCATGATCTGATGCCCTGTCATGGAGGCTGCCAATTACCTCCCAGGCTCCTGGCATCTCTGATTAGGATCAAGTGGTATTTTTTAGTTCCCTGTGTGTTTCTAACTACTTCCTCTGCAAAGGCCACAAGTGGGACAATTAGGGAAATAGATACTGTGTTTTAGAGCTGGAAGGGACCCTAGAAATAACATGAGATTAGATGTCCACGTTGTGAATCGGTAACTGCAAGCCTGAAGGGAAGGCTACACACAACTGCTTCGCAACAAAACAAGGGAAATAGTGTTTCTATTCCTATGCATGGCTCCTGTGCACCAAAGAAAAAAGTGACCCGATGTTGCAACGTGATCTTGCAAACTCTCCTGGAATCTGTCTCTCCATCTTTGTTTTTCCTCATTCTACTATCCCACATCTATGACCTTCTTTCACTAAAGACATTTAGCTCTAGCCATCCCCTTCCCCAACTTCCATAATTACTTACCTGTGAGATGCCTATAACTGTGCATCATAGATTTTTGTGTTTGAAAATTGTTGTGGCTCTTTTCTGGGAACATGTATTGAGTTCTTCAGCATTTGGCAGCGTCAATCATCAGAGGATACTTGAACTTCACTGTGGACTTTCCTAGTTCTTAAGTCTTCGTGATTTGCTGCCTCCTCCCACTTTCAATTGTCTAGCAAGGTACCAGATGCATTTATTTTAGAATGGCTTTACTTTCTGAAGTGCTACTCTCCCTGCTTAAAGATCAAGATATAGTTTGCAGGTCTTCATGGTTTTTGTATTTGTTCCCAGTCCTCCCCTCTTCTCCCCACCCCCTTTTATTTGAGGTAGGCAGGAAACAAGGCAAACTGTTAATAAACAGTAAAGGAGTGATTGAGTAAATTGGACCCTGCTTGCCCTAATGTCACTGTAACCTAAATGACCCCTTCTAACTTTCAAAATTCCCTGGTCCATAAAAAATAAGGGAGGGGGTACCAAGTTTGAAGAGAGATGTACTCAATAATTTACCTGTGTAACCCTGCAGTACATCAACTTGACAATAAAATTAACATAGGTAATACTTTAGAACCAGACTTCCCTGTTTCAAGGCCCAATTCTGTTGCTAACATTTTATGATAGTTGACTCAGGTAATTGTAATCCTTCCGTACAGCACCTAATAACAATAAAGTAAATTAATAATGATAATTAGAAGAAACAAATATTTTTCAGCTTACAATCCTAGAGCTCTAAGTGCATAGTGCTGGCATTTGCTCTGCTCTGGTAATGACCTCCAGGTGGGGCTTATCACAGTGGTGAAAGCACAGGTGAGAGGCAAACATCACATGGTGAAGACAGGAAGGCAGAAGAGAGACATGGAGGAAACAGCTTGCTCTTTCATAATAGCTCTCTAGAGAGATCTAGGCAGGTATCTGTGAGAAGTAGACCCATTCTGTTTCCCATGACCTAATAATTCCTTTTAGCCAGGTGAGCTCTACGTCTGAACAATGGTAATCCCTTCTCACAACCTCATCCTGAGGACCACGCTTCCAACACATAAACCCTTGGAGGACACATACCCAAATCACAGCATGTATCTCAACACGCACATCCTTGTCAGAGGAAAGCAATTCTGGTTTAGATAATAGTCTGCTTCGTTTTGGTTAATAATGGAAGAAATTTGGGATGGGTGCATAAAAACTATGTTTTACTAACAATATGACTGCTCTGTTTGCTAGACGAAACATACAATTACAGGAAGCCTGTCAAATTCTGTAACCAGAAAAGGAAGAATATTTTGAGTGTACTAAATGACAAATATTCAATGATCATGGCCTAAGCCATGTGTTAACATAGAGCAGCAACTAGCAGTTTTTGCTGAGGGTCAGCTCACCTGGATCTATAAAGTTAACAGGGCTAGGAAAAAATAGAATGACAAAATGACAATATGGAGTCAGAAGAAAACATCCCAGAGAAAATCATTTCAATTCTGGCCTCCATGACAATGAAATTGAACCATTGCAAAAACAGAACTGTAACCACTTTATGTAGATGACACAATTAGCTTTAATTGGTGCTTATTAAAACTACAGTTTGCAATGATTTGAGTAATACAATAAATAACTATGGTATTGGATTATAACCCAAATAATTACGTGCTCATGAATTCATATTGATGTAAATGAATAACTGAATAAATAAATGAGGGAGAAGCAATGACTTTTCCTTACATGAGTATTGTAATTAATACTGTGGAATAATTAAGGAATTACCACTAGAATGTCACAGTCATAATTTACATAGATAAGAAACACCAATAGGTGCATAAATGAGATGAAAAAATGAAATAAATATAGATATGCACATAGTATAAAAGTAATTTCTCTAAGATGTGTAGCAGCTACCAAAGAAAATAAATTTCTAATGGTGAATTTCAACAGACATCACTTTAACCAAGCAATCAAGGTTTGCATCACTGATAATATACATACAACAATATTGTTAACTTTTGAATCCTGTTCACAGAGAAGGGCATACACCTCTGAGATATTCTTTACAACATAACTTCAATCAAATCAGTAGGAAACATCAGATAATTCAAATGAATGGGAGATTCCACAAAAAACTTATCTCATTTCTGTGAAGTGTCAGGATCACAGAAGACTGAGAACCTGCCACAGTTCAGAGTGACTTAGTCCATTTTCTGCGGCTATACCAGAATAATCAAAGAATAGAAATTCACTTGGCTTACAGTTCTAGAGTCTGGAAGTTCTAGAGGATGGCATTGACAACTGCCTAGCACCTTCATTCTACTCCATTCTGTTCTGAAAAAGCCAACTCACAAATATAAGACAGAGAGAATGGGAGCCAAATGTAGTCTTTGGTCATTAGCCCACTTTTACAGTATCTAATGAACTCACACAATGGCAGCAATAATAGATCCATGAAGACAGAGCACTCATGACGTCATCATTTCTTAAAGGTGCTACCTCTTAATACTCACATAATGGAAATGCAATTTCAGCATGAATTTTAGAAGTCCCATTCAAAAGGTAGGAAGTATGACAGCAAGCTAAACTTGGATCTTAGATTGGATCCAGCATCCCAAACAAACATAAATAGATTTACCAGTAATGAATGATGTCACCCCTTTGAAAAGAAATGTACACTTGATCTGACTTATGTAAATGTAACCCCTCTGTAAATCTCCTTTATAATAACAATAAATTAAAAGAAACTCAAATGAATCTTTACCTTAGTTACTTTACCTTAGTTGTTCCAAGTTAATTCCTTAGTTTTAATAAAAGTTTATGGCTATGTTGGATACTTACATAAGTGGAGCAGATATAGGAAAAATAGAAAAAATGTTTATTTTTGAAACAGTATTACCTGGAAATTAGTTGCTAAAACAAAATTTTCGGAGAGGAATTATTTTCTATTTGTCTTGTAATATTGCATTCACTGTTAGTTGATGCACTGACTGTTTGAGAACCATTAGACTTATTGGGTAATTACTTTTGAAAGGATTATTTCTCACCCTTAAAATTTACTTAGTGAAGTGAAGGAAAAACAAATCACAACACAACTAAAAGGTATTTGGAGAAAGTTGGCTGTGTTTTCTGAGGGGGCAAAGTATATTTATTCAAATGGATTTTTGAAAGAAGTTACTTCATATTGGATTGTGAGTAAAAGGAAATGCAATGAAGAACTGCTTACCCATAAAAATGGGGCCCATGTAAAGCAACACTTGAGAACAGACTTAATGAGCTGCTAAGGGTTACATCCATTTAAGGAGTTCCTAAGAACCTGTATGAGAGTTTTATTTAGCATTTCCCAGAGAATATTCTGCTAGATATGAATATTGTGTTTTGACCAGAATGTTCCATTACCAATACATTTGACAAATGTATTCCATTTCTTTCCATAAAGAGTCAGAAGTCATATTAGTAGCTACTATTTCTGCTACTGAGAAAAAAAAAGAAGCCCCAAACTATGTAGGTTTGCTTTAATTACTATTTCCTAAACATTTGAGGTTTTCTTCATGTTCCAGATTCCAAGTTTAAAGAATGTCATTTTATAACTTATTATCTCTGCAGAGATAATAAAACAGTACTGGAAATGAGATGATTCATAGTGAGAATATAGCTCCTTCTCTCTCTTCCTATGTCTTTGAATCTTTCTTAAATTTTATTTTTATTGAAACGGTGATGAGCAGAGGGCTTAAGTTACACAAGTAAGGTAATGAGTACATTTGTTTTTGAAATTTATTTATTGTCAAAGTGATATACAGAGGGATTATGTAAGTCAGGTAGTACATTTATTATCAAACTTGTTGCCTCCTCCCTCATTTTTCCCCTCCTCCCCTCCCCATATCCTTACCCCCATGCGTTGTACAGTTTGATTATGGCATATCTTTTGTAAGTATTACTGTTGCATTGGTTTGCCTTTTCCCTTTGTCTCTCCATTTTGATATTTCCCTTCCCTTCAAGCAACCCAGAGGCCCCTCAGTAGATGAATGAATCAAGAAATTGTGGTACATATACACAATGGAATTCTATACCTCTATCAGAAAGAATGACACTGCCCCATTTGTAAGTAAATGGAAAGACTTAGAAAAAATCATACTAAGTGAAATGAGCCAGACACAAAGAAACATGGACTCTATGGTTTCCCTCATTGGGAATAATTAGTACATGTCTAGGACAGTCCTAGCAGAAGATCACAATAGCTCAATAGCTATGTATATATGAACACATAAGATGATGCGAAGTGAAATGAATTCCAAGATATGGAAATAAGTCGTTTATCATTGCTGTTATTATTTTCAATGTACCATGTAAAATTCTACCATTTTCTTTTGTCTTTCTTCCCCAGGGATTTACCCCTGATGTCACTGTTACTGATTTCAGTACTATGGGTACTGTATATGTGTTTATAGTACATTTTTTTAAATCATTTTTTACCCCATCCCTCAACTCCCTCGTACCCCTTCCTATTCTCCTGACCCCCTCCAATGAGTTGTAAGTTTCATATATAACATAGTGTTAAGTGAGTATTAATGTTGCATTGGTTCATCCTTATATACAAGACACAAGGTACAGAGAACTAAAATGAACGAAAAACTACATACAGGACATAATAAGAACAACTTGTTCCAATATATTGGAATTCATGTGAATGTGCTTCATTATATATCGTCTTATGCACTAAGTAATTGGTTATTGAGGTAGCCTGCTAAGAATATCATAAACATATTCTAGTTCTTACGTAAGGGAAATTATGCAGCCTACTTTTCTTTTTGGCTTACTTCACTTAATATAATTTTTTCCATGTCTTTCCATTTCCTTACTAATGGAGCAATGTCATTCTTTGTGATGGAAGCATAGAATTCCATTATATATGTATACTACATCATCTTGATCCATTCATCTACTGAGGAGCATCTGAGTTGGTTTCATATCTTAGCTATGGTAAATAATTCTTCAAGGAACATGATTGTGGTGGTAGCATTTTTTTCTTAAATATGGGATTTAAAATCCTTTGAAGAAGGAAGCTGAAGGTCAACCATTGGGGGAAAATAAAATTTCATGGTTTGAGCAGTAATATACTAGAAACTCGTGTGTGTGTGTGTGTGTGTGTGTGTGTGTGTGTGTAAGTAGGAGGAGTTATAATTCCCTTTGCATTCAAGACTCAGATATTGGGACATGAATAATATAATTTGTATGTAGAAAACAAGTATAGAATGTAGCATTTTATTGACTCATGTGAACTTAATGTCATTTTTGTCCAATAACCTAGGTAAAATTTTGAGAAGTTGTAGTTGTTTTATTTTAGCTTGCTTTTCCTTAAAAATTCATTTAAAATTTGTGTACTTATATTTAATGATGTACAGAAATGCACGTAAGCTGACAATGAAGAAATTTATATTTTGTTTATTCTAATGTTTTTAAAGTGGCAAAAGTATGACTATGATGTTCATGAAAGTCTCTTAGTCTCTGGTATTTTACAGATTATTTTATACATCTGTTAAACTTCACCTATTTGGCCAAGAAATGAATGCATAAAAGTTATTAATAATGTGAATTATGTTGTCATGGAAACAAATTTTTACAGGCACTTTGAACTTACACAACCATTAACCTCTAGTCACTATTTATTATTCAAGGGAAATTGTATTTTAGAAGGAAAAAATTGCTTGTCATCAAAAAGGACTAGGCCCACTATGCAAATTCACATTATTGCAGTAGATGAAAATAGCTTTTCAGTCAAAAAATTATTAGAACTTGGATTTTAATATTTTCTTTTTTTATTCTCGGAGGATATGAATTACTGAAATAAAAGTTCATTATTTTTGCTAAAAGTGTTAACTTGAGATTTGTGACGGCCATAGCTGTACATTACAATGGGTTTTCTTGTTCCAATAGTTTTTGTTGGGAATGGTCACATGATCAGAAATATTTCCCAACATGCTTTGCATTGGGATCAGTGAAAGTACTTAGTTCTTTTTGTGCGTGTTTGTCCTTCATCTTACAATTGTTGTGAAAAAGAGTTAGAATTTAAGATATCTCTGATCACAATGCATTTTGGGCAGAGTCATCTCTTCTGTCATTATCTCCTAACTGTATCTAACACTTCTCCCAGGACTTACTTCAAATTTCTCACTTTTTTTCCGCATATATACATTGGGCATTATGACTGCATTTGTCCACGATACCCTAGTTCTTCATGAAATATGAAAGGACACATGAGTGTCACTTCTGGGTCCATGTACTTAGGAACTAACTGGTTGTGCCACCTGCATAATGCTTATCTTTCTCCTAGGTAGTTCGAGAGAATACTGAGGGCTGTAAAGATCCAAAGTGATCACAAAATAGAAACTTATATCCTTAAAGCATCATTTGGTAGACATCTTACATTTACCAAGTGTGCCTTTATACATTTAGGACATAAAAACAAAATAAATATGTATTTGATGATGCCCTTAAAATGTTTGTGAATTTTTTTTTTGCAAATTTTGTAATCTTACTCAATATAGGATACTTCACTAGTAAGTTGGTCCAAGGACTTCTTAAACACATTAGGCAATGTTAATAAGAATTCTATACAGTAATTTATTAAAATGAGACAATAAAGTTTTATTTTGCATGGTGAATCACCCAAATCGAAGAGTGATTATTGTTCTTTTCTACATTATTTAAGTGGTGGACCTGCAATGCTCATGGAATTTTTCCATCCAGTGATTTGGGGGGGAGGGCACCAAGTTGATTAAATTAAGTTTGGTCCCATTCCAAGTCTTACCTACTAGAGTCCACATACAGTTCATTTAATTTTCCATTCACCATACTTTTTTTATGGAGACAGAAGCATTACTGGATGAAAAAAAATCCCAGAAAGTACACAAAATTGCCAATGAAATTTCTTGATTCTAACAGCAAAAACTCATATTCATTTCATAAAACTTGGGCCATTTAAAAATTTTCATTCTTATTGCTTTTCCCCTAACATCTGTCCTGTTGGTCTACTTTTATTGCCTAGATCCTTCCAGAGTCAGTGAATAAAATCATACGATGCCAGGAAGCAGCTAGGATAAGAATTATGTGGCATAAGAGAATTTCTACAAACTTGACTCTAGTAGATTATTTAATCATGACCACACCTCACGATATTATTGGGTAGCCTCATACAGGGAAAAAAGGAAATAGTCATGTGATCCTTGGTCCTCAAAGTTTTCCTATGAATACTTTAGAAGAACATTTCAGAATTCCTGGGTCTTGCTATATCTCAATTTCTGCAAAAAAAAAAAAAAAAAAGAATCAAAAAACATTTAATTTATCATTTACTTATCATTTCTTTGGTCTCCCCATCTATATCATGAAATTTGACAGCTTTGTAGATTCACTAAGATTACTCCTAGATTTATGAATAAGTTAAACTGCACTGGCCCTGTAATAATTACACAGGACATATTTGACAACATCTCTACCAACCACTTTTTTTTTATTGTTAAGATGATGTACAGAGAGGTTACAGTTACATACTTAAGGTAGTGAGTACATTTCTTGTCATTTCTTATCATATTTGTTACCTCCTTCCTCATTTTTCTTCCACCTTCCCTCCCCCCAACCCCACCTCATTTTTTTTTTTTTTTTTTTTTTTTTTGGCCAGTCCTGGGCCTTGGACTCAGGGCCTGAGCACTGTCCCTGGCTTCTTCCCGCTCAAGGCTAGCACTCTGCCACTTGAGCCACAGCGCCGCTTCTGGCCGTTTTCTGTATATGTGGTGCTGGGGAATCGAACCTAGGGCCTCGTGTATCCGAGGCAGGCACTCTTGCCACTAGGCTATATCCCCAGCCCCCACCTCATTTTTTTAACCTTCTCAATGTTAGACATTGTCATTCTAGTCTACAATGTTTATGAACTCTATGAACATTAACAATCAAACGATTTGATCCAAGCTGAGTGATATGTACATTTCTTTCCTTTTGCTTAGTAGAATCTATTTCCTCTTTTTCTCTCATTTCTTCTCTCCTCCTTGCTGCCCTTGAGTTGCCTAGTTCACTTTCATCAGTGTCCATTGCAGCTGTAACAAACTCTTCTTATAAGAGTTTTGCTCAATTTGTCTTCTTTTGGACTCTTCTTTGTGTATGTATATTAAGCTTGAGGGTCTTTCATGAACGTATCTACAAAGTAGTGTTTCTCATAGATAGTTTTTTAAAGTTTATTTTATTGTTATTATAAATGGGGATGTACAGAGGGATTATAATTACATGAGTCAGTAACAATTACATCTCCTACAGTGTCTCCAACTCCCTCATTTTCTCCCAGAGAGAGAAGTAGCTTTTACATCATTAAAAAAAATCAGAATCCCATTTTTTTAGGTGCAAAGTCCCATGACTCTCTTTTAGATGTTTTAAATAGAAACTGCTTAGACTATGGCTTGGGGAACTCGTTTTGAATTGGTATTCCCTGGTATTTAAAGTTCAGAAACAAGTGGTATAAAACAAGTGATTTTTTTCTTCTTATGGTCAAATAGATCCGTAGGGATAGATATTCTTTTCTTTTTGGCTTACAAACACACTCATATAAAAAATTTGCCAAGGTGGCCATACACAGTCACTGAAGCTTAGCTCCCTCCCTAATTGATAACACACAACATCAGGGAGGATGTTATTGCCTTTGGGCTGTTGCTGTGGCAACCCAAGATGGCCAGCAAAAATAGACTCAAAAGACAGTGAAGCTTCTGGGTTATGCTTGACAAAAAAGTACTGCTTGACTTCCTGATCAGCCTGATTAAACTTAGAAGAACTCCATCATAAAGGTGATAGATATATTCTCTGGTAAACAGAGCATTACCATAAAAGAAATAAGTGTTATCAGAGGTCTACTCAGAATGCTTCTCCTTTACCCTATCTATACCCTCATTGATTACTCAATAACAGGTAGTGGTCCTGAACCCAGATACCATGAATTTAAGGTTGATTTATAGGAAAAGTTTATCCCATTGTTTGGGATCTGATTGGCTCTATGTGAGTTGCTTGTTTGGCTTATCTATGCTTTTTTTTTTTATAGGTCTAGGTAACAAAGAATATTAAGGACTACTTACTACTTAATTGCTATCAATTCTAAAATAACTGCTATGCAGTGTCACTTTGCATCATTAAAATTAAAAATACCTGGATTTAAGTCGAACTGACCAATTCACATCTTGATGATCTGGGGAGAATTGGTAATGTTCCTCAAAGAATAAAGTGTCTTAATTTTCATTGGTGGAAGGTAGTGATACAGGTTATAGGGAGTGGATGACAGCTTGTTTAGATATTAATCTAATTATATACAATCTCTGTTGTTGGCACGTGAAAAACACTGGCCATTAATACTGTTGTGGACATACATTTTATTATAAGTCACATAGGGGAACTTGCCCATTAATGAGACTATAGTGAATATGGTTAGTTCACAAAGGAATAGGCTATCTGAATAGACTTATTGAACTAGAAAGTCTGAATTATTCTTCTACAGCATCCCTGTAAATTGTACGGTAGATATGGAAATAAAAAAATGCTATGAGAGTGAAACTTAGAAGCACATGAATTTTTAAGTTTTATTTTTCTCTTTTTCCCCTTTTACTTTATTACTTTTCTACTTCCGATAAATTCTTAAAGCAAACTACTGTCTCCCCAACATCGGATTAAGTTACTGGTCATTATTTTACTCTCTCAATGGGCTGAGCACATAAAGCCTAGTGTCACTTAGTAGTGTTCTTATCTGATTTATTGGCAAATTGTGAACTTTTAAGTCTATGCCAGTATGACTTAGCCAAAGTCCAGAGTGAAAAGAGTACCTAACCTGTTTATATGTTTTTAAATCAGGTCTCATCTTCCCTCATGACCATATATCATCTCTATAATATTATCTAGATCCAGAACTAGGACTTCAAGGGAGGGAACTGAAAAAAACGTAGGGTCCATTTACTTCAAAAAATACTAAGACATTCTGAAGTTTTCAAGATGATCTTTGAGTCAAGGTTTTCCCACAAATAGTGTCTGAAGCAAAAACTTATATTTTGATATTTTATTTGGTAATACATCTCAGGGGATAGAAATGAAGAATAAAAGAACTGAAAATAATGGAAGACACTGTCATTTTATGAGGCTATACCCATTACCTACTGGGACCTAGACCTTCCGAGAAGTTCTAAGAAATTCATCTCAGAGACAGACCCTCAAGTGAAAGGCAGACATACCCACCTGCTGTCATCAAACTGGTTAAAAATGAACCCATGGTCATTGACCCACCTAACACACACACACACACACACACACACACACACACACACATCTTAACTGCAAGTGTAAAAGAGATGAAGCCCAAGAACAAGAAGTAAGAGGCATATTTTCTGTTGGATGCCTGTAAGAAACTAGTCTCTACAAGGCAAATGAGATGATTTTGAAGTGATGTACAAGGAGGATTTAATGCAGAGACAAGGTATTTGTAAGGTTGTCCCACCGTTCTGTCTACATACTTTATTTTTTTCCTTAGAGAGCAAATTGGAGACATTTAGAAGTGTTAAAAACAGAATAAATTAGAAGTGAAATGTGAAAAAGAGGCAAGCAATGACTTAGATGGAGCCAAGCAAGACTTAGAAACCAATTTGAGCTGGCTCAACGTGATGTAGGCATGATCTACCCCTCACTGATTTTTCAGTGCATCCATGACTATATCCATGTGTGTTTACATAGGAATTGGTATTTTATACATTGCCATACCATATGTAAATTAAATTTAAAAGAATATTTGTAAAAACAATCTCTCTGACACACTCACACACATGAAAACTAAGACTTAGTAAGTCATGTAGCTTAGCAAATTTGTGCTTGACAAGTGGAATAAGAAGCAAGACAAGTCTTGATCCGCTGCCTTCAAGTCAGAGGTCTTTCCATGCCAAACTTAGGTAGGTTATAATTCCAGACCAAGTTCACTTTGAATCTAAGATTGCATAACGCTCATACAGCGGGTCTTGTGGGGACTGAACTAGAAGGAAAGCAATGCCCTTCCAGATCTCCTACTCTGTTGTTTCTGGAGGTCATTGCAGTATTAGCAATGTAGTCAACATTAAATTTTAGTCATTGTTACCATAATTATGCCAGTGCTGGAAAGTTCTAAGAGCCCGGGGAGTGGGGGAGGGGGAGGATGAATGAAGAAGATGTCAAGACAAGTGATAAGGATTGAGCAGATTCATCTTCTTCATTGGCAAGGATTTGCACATTTTCTATTTCTGTACAGATTGGGGGTGATGTGTAGAAATGACTTCTACTTCTTAACTATTGCTCCCTGTACATGTTTTATGTTTTAATTTATACTGTCACAACTTAGCTAACCAAACTTATCAGTTGTGCAGTGACTACTTAGTGCTTCTAATAAACTCAAACTACTGTAGTTGTGTATGAGGGGAAGCAGTCGTTATCCTTAGATGCTGGTTGACAACCTTGGTAGGGAGCCCACTTCACTCTGGAGCATATGCCTTTCCAATCTGAGACAGTAAACCAGGGCCAGGAAGGACTTTTCAGGCAACACGTGTTAACAGCAGGGGTGAAATCAAATGATTAATATCTCTCTGCGCTCTTCCTCTGGGGTGAATTCTGCAGCCACCTGTGGTGACAACTGCTGCTGAGCCCCCAGGCAAGCCTCCAGCAAGACCTGCAGCACCATCTGATCAAGCCAAGTTGCGTGTGAATAGTTGAAGACATGCTGTGTAAGCTGTGACCAAATAGGACTTCTTTTCTTGCAGGTTTTAACTCAGGGAGCCATGTACAGGGTCCAAACAAACATGGCTTTTAAATCCCAAGGAAGATTTCCTTTTGCAGGTAGAAAGCTCAAAATGTGAGCTCTATGTAGAGTCATATAATATGACTAAAATTATTGAACGTACATGGCTCAATATTGCTCTTTCTAGAGACGCATTATGACTTAAATGAGATTTAATTCAATGTATTGATAATAAGGCTACTAAACTTTTGGTATCCGTTGCAGTTCATGTACCAGATTCCTTAGCAGAGAATGAATGGACTTTTTATGGAGTATAACTGGAGATAATGAAGATTAAAACAATTACTAAAAGTAGGGTTCAGTAAGTATTAGCACATCAATATTTGCATTTTAGGCCCTAAGGACCTATACAGAGGACATTGGCTTTATTAGCAAGACTTCATGAGCCATAAAGGATTTGGTTTTTCTTGATTCATTATTTAGAAGTATGTCATAGGAACTGGCCCATTTACCCAAACAGGTGTGCTGTGAGAGGCATCTCCATGCCAACTAGCATTGACCAAAGAAAAAGGCTTCAGAGAAACACCATTACAAAAGAGAAGCTAAAACAATGGCAGCCTGTCCACTAAAACATCTGATGGGATTTATAACATCTCTTTGTGTTAGTGCTAATTGAGGCCAAGCATTAAAATCTAAATGTGACAATTAGGCTACGTAGATAGCAACCTTTTGCAGTTATGATATTTGTGAGTGACAATCTGTATCTGGATGATAATAATTAAATTTTTATTATATGAAAGTCTACATCAGTCAAACATTTGTTTGTAGGATTATTTTTTTTTTCCAGGTGGATTCTAAGGGAATCTATTGGTGTCTGTTTTCCTGCCCAATTTTACTCTGATTTTTACCAATGCAGCAATAGAACATCATAAAGATGTGATTGTTTTCTAAAACAAATGAAATTATTTAACATATACTACTGTTCTTTTGTGTTTAAAAATGGTTCTGGCATATATATATATATATATGCCATGTAGGTTTTATTATTATTTTAACCATTGAATTCGAATCTGTGTAAATCTGATTAATAAACTATTGGAATAGTCATTGCACAAATTCTATATATTTTGGAAATTGTAACAACTTACTTTTTTGGTAATTTTTTGTTATTGCTAATACAAATATATTGGGAAGAAGACAGGGTTTGCTTATGACAATCTTTTTTGAACCAGAATTTGCACAAGTTCCTTGACATATATTGTTTCATAATCAAAGAAACAATTGCATAGCACAGAATTAAAATTACCCAATTAACTTTACAAATGACACAAATAATTAAACTTACTAGCTATTCAGGAGGCTGAGATATGAGGATCAAAGTTCAAAGTCAGCCCACAAAGGACAGTTCTGGCTCTTGTTTCCAATTAATCATAGAAAAAGGCAGAAGTGGCATTGTGGCTGCGCAAGTGTTAGAGTGTTAACCTTGAGTGAAAGTTCAGCAACAGCACCCAGACTCAGAGTTCAAGTTCCAGGACCAACAAAACAAAACAAAAGCAAAAAACAACAGAAACTTACTTGCACAAACCATAGACATGGACAGCAAACAATAAACTTTCTAACCTCAAATCTGTATTGACTGAGAACTTTATTGAGTCTCACAGAGATGAGAAGCACAGACAGTCTCAAGAACTAAGGATGACATAGCAGTAAATTAGATCAGGATGGTATGTGGTGCTATCAGTATCCCATGTTGGGTAACAGGGAATGGAGCCTCTGGTGAATGACAGACCACATGGCTTGTGTAGAAACTATCCCTGTTATCACAAAGTTCTTCAATCCTTTTATCAAAGTAGACAGAAACAAACCAATTTCTATACACAGTAGTCCAGATTTAAAATTTTCAAGACTGATTTGAATGTAACCCAAAATAAAATCAGATTTGAAAAAGCATATTTAATGGTCATAGGGCCACAGATGCTTTTATCTTAGAGGAAACTACTTTTGACCCATTTTCATTTGTAAAACAAAGGAAATGTTTACATGGGAAGAAGAATATGGATGGATTTATTTATTCAACTTCACTAAAGGGTGAACCTGTAAGGAGCAAAACTGAAATAAGTGTGAATTATAACTACAAGATTATATATAATATATAAAGTAATATGTAGCATATATTATAATGTATAACATATATAACATATACTAGAACATTTATATTATTTAATTTCATTATATTATATAATAATATACAATATTATATCATAATACAATTATCTATAGTATATTGTTTTTATTTATTATTTACTTGTTTGTTATATATTATAGCGATATATAATGTTATATAATATATTATGCATAATATATATCCCTTCATACATTTTTAATTTGTTCCCTTGAGTTAGTTTTCCTTTCTGAAAGAATCATATGAATTTATAACTTGCCTAGGTTTAGAATTTTGAAATTCTCTTGACCAAAGTGTGACCAACAAATTCCCTAGGCTTATACATGCAATATTGTACAGAATGACTGGGGGCTAGGAGACCACAGATTAATAATATTTTATTTTCTTTTTTGGGAGGCCAGTACTAGGGTTTGAAATCAGAGCCTTGGTGCTATCTCTCAGTTTATTCGCTCAAGGCTGATCCTCAATCACTTGAGCCACAGCTCCACTCCCAGAGTTTTACTTATGACTTAAAGATAAGAGTTTTCATGGGCTTTCTTGTCCAGGCTGCCTTTGAACCACAATCTTCAGATCTCATCCGTCTGAGTATCTAGAACTAGAGGCATGAGCCAACAGGCTCCAGCTTAGAAATTAATATTTTTAACCAGAAAATCACTTTCCTCCTATGATTTGCTGCTTTAAGAAAATATTCATAAAACGAGGACTTTGAATTCTCCACAGCCCTATACCAAGGCTGAATAGACTATTCAGTTATAGCAGAGTCTTATTTTTAGACACTGCCAGTTGAATCAATTCATTGAATTATCTTTGGACACCAGATAATATGGTCATTGTTATGGAGAATAAAAATGTAAGTGTTTCCATTCATTCTTGTACTGATGTTGTCAGGGCTGAAGATGCAAACACAAATTTCAATCAATCTCTGAAGACTGTGGCTATATGAAATGGGGAGTAGCTACCCTTAAAACACTATGTACTGAGATCAAATCTGGTTTCGAGCAATATATATTCTATTTGGTGATTATCAAATGGTCCTTTGCTAACACTTTAAAAGGCATCATTTTGCTTTCCTGGAGAGATTCCATATGAGAAATACTTTTTTTGTAAAACAAAATATACATATGAGAAATATAAGTAACCCACCAATTTTGCAATAACAAGGTGCAGTAAAAGTAATTTTTAAATGGTAGTAAATTGCCATATTTAATTAGATGTTTGCTATTTAGATATCCTGTATTTTTCCGTTTTTGCTTTTGTTTAAGCCTTTTAGTTAGAAAGCACATTTCCCCACAAAACACCTGGAAGAGTATTGTTATATTTGTCATGTGACAGGCATCCAAAGACCGTGTACTTAGAACAACTATCTCCTGTCAGTGATCTCATCATTAAACTCTACATAGCTCCTATTTCCTCAGAAGTATTTCTCAGTTACTGCTAGGTTTCCTCAGTTTAGGAGGCTGTTGTGATTTGGTGGATGCTATTCCATTTCCTGATGGCACATGAAGACAACATTCTGAAGATTTGGATAGATTCAGCATTAGTTATAGAAAGCAGAAAATGAAAAAAATGGTACATACCAGTTCTATATCTGGCCTGAGTTTGTATTTCTCACCGAGATTCTCTCTGTGTACTCATCCAAACAAATGTAGAACCTGAATCACAAGATTCCATCGTCCCAGGGAGGAACCATGTCTCTTACAAAATCCTTGCCCTCTTCCCAAGGTTTCTTTCAGTTTTGTTATGACAGAATAGTACAGTTATATTGTATTAAGACCTAATTTTTGTAACTGTTGTAACATATTCTCATGAATAACACTTCTACTTAGAACTCCTTATTTTGTTCTTCTTCAAGGGTTTGATAGTGAGCCCATTGTTTTTTGTTCGTTTAAACCAGCCGTGTTTGTTCCATTTTCACATGATAATACTTCTTAGTTTGGGGACTGTCATGGAATAACCATCGTGGCATCCAAATTTTTGTACATGAGTATTTTGAGATTTAAAAGGTTAAAAGACTTGCCCCAAATCATGCAGTAAAAATTGATGGAGTTGGAATCCCAGTTCAGGTCTTTTTATTTTTTAATAATTACTAATTTACTGTCATAGTGATATACAGAAGGGTTACAGTTTCATATGTAAGGCAGTGGGTACCTTTCTTGTACAATTTGTTACCTCCTCCCTCATTTCCCCCTGTCCCCCCCCCTTTTCCTCTCCCCCCATGAGTTGGTCAGTTAGTTTACCAAATGTTTGTGAGTATTGCTTTTGGAGTCGTTTGTCTTTTTATCTTTTGTCTCTTGATTTTGATATTCCCTTTTACTTCCCTAGTTCTAATACCAGTATATACAGTATCCAGGGTACTCAAATGAGATACAGTGATAACATGGGGGCAACCACAGGCAGGGCTAGAAGAGTATCAGAGGATCATCAACAAAAAAGCTCACAACGGAATTTTATGCCCCTATCAGAAAGAATGACATTGCTCCATCCGTAAGGAAATGGAAGGACTTGGAAAAAATTATACTAGGTGAAGTGAGCCAGACACAAAGAAACATGGACTCTATGGTCTCCCTCATAGGGAATAATTAGCACAGATTTAGGCAAGTCACAGCAGAGGATCACAAGAGCCCAATAGCTATACCCTTATGAACACATAAGATGATGTTAAGTGAAATGGACTCCATTTTATAGAAACGAATTTTATATCACTGTTGTTATTATTTTCAACATGCCATGTGAAACCAGTTCACGTCTTTTGGCTCCAAATGTTGGCTGCTTTCCCCAGAGTATTCTGATTGTTCATATTGGAAGATTAAGTTTTGTATACCAGTTCCTCAATGCCACATGTGATCAACTGATCAACGTCAATGAGAAAGGGCTCACCACTTTTGCTGTAAAACAACTTCAGTGCATTGTAAACTTTGGCAATATGTCACTCACTTTATAACTCCTTTGTTCAAAGTCCCATGAAAATAATTTTACAGAGCAGTATATTGACCCTGAGAAGTGAGCAAAGTTTGATGATAGCAAACACAATACTGTGCTCAATTTCTGTAGTGGTTTTATGTGAGACTGATCTGATCCATACTAACCATTTCATCCATTTTCCTTTTCTTTTGCTTTCTGTTGTTGTTGGTGGTCCTTCTGGTTGTTAATTGGAGATAAGATTCTCACAGCCTCTGCTACTCAGGCTGGCTTTCAACTGCAATCCTCAGATTTTAGCCTCCTGAGTAGTAGAATAACAGGCATGAGCCATGAGTACCTGGCTTTCATCTATAATCAAGTAGTTTCAAATTTTAGTTTTGAAAAGACAAATGGGAATAAACATTTTTTTCTTATTACATGACATGAAAACACAAGTCTTGGGGACATCAGTGCCCCAATTGGTAGTGTAGAAGTCATGTACCACATACAAAACAATGTTTTGTTCAATAACAGATCTCATATATGATGATGGTTCCATAAGATTTTGCTATGTAGTGATGGTATAACCATTTTATGTAAGTGTGTTATGCTCACATGAAAATAATATCACCCAAGAATGAATTTCTCAGAATATTTTCCCTTTGGGAAGAAATAAACAATTTTTTAGGCAAAATACTGAGTCAAAGAAAGGTATTTTAATTTTATAAACAATGAAGCCATTTCTTTGAATTAATATTGACTCTACCTTCATTCTCACTATCTGAAACTACGCTGACAAAGATGTCAAATAAATGGATATTTTGGGGGCCGGGAATATGCCCTAGTAGTAGAGTGTTTGCCTCGCATGCATGAGGCCCTGGGTTTAAATCCTTGGTACCCCATAAACATAACATTAATAAAATAAAAGGAAAATAATCACTGGAATTATAAAAATAAAATTTAAAAGGAAATTACATTAAAAATAGGTATTTTGCTTTTCCATCTCTCATGTGGTATATAATACATGATCAAACATTGTTCAAGAATAAATGAATAGATGAATATATAAATAATTAATGATTCTTGGCCCGGAATCCCTCATTATTAATCTATAAAAGGAATAAAGGAGATAGACATGGTTTCAATGTTTTAGAGTCGGGTAGAAACTGAACCCATCACTGCAAAGATGTTGCAATAGGTTAAAATAAAAATATCCTGTTTCTTTTGCTTAGAATTGAATCATATCAATGGAGTACGTTACATATTTCATGATGTGCTGAAATCTGGCTGATACTTATATGTCTCATTAAGAAGGTGGAAATTGGGCTGGGGATATAGCCTAGTGGCAAGAGTGCCTGCCTCGGATACACGAGGCTCTAGGTTCGAATCCCCAGCACCACATATACAGAAAACGGCCAGAAGCGGTGCTGTGGCTCAAGTGGCAGAGTGCTAGCCTTGAGCGGGAAGAAGCCAGGGACAGTGCTCAGGCCCTGAGTCCAAGGCCCAGGACTGGCCATAAAAAAAAAAAAAGAAGGTGGAAATTGATGGGTTGTTACATAAATAGTGGTAGCTGAAGGTAAAAAACATTTCCAGAAGAGACTGAATAACAGAAACAATAAATTACATTACTAACAGTGCTTATGTTGCACACAAATGCATGAAGAAAATACAAGGAAAATAAGAAAGAACAACTTATTGAGAACTTTTTTTTGATGATTCTTAAAAAAAACTGTGCTACTGAGTTTTAGATGGGAATCCATTCAAGCACATTTGGCAAAGTCAGAACACATACTTGATTTAGACTAGTCTAGGACATGAATTTGATTGTTTTTTTACTAGTGTTTCTAGGGGCTTTCTGAAATTGTTAAAGCTGAAAGGATGTCCTATAAAATAATGAACAGTTTTCTCCACTAAAGATGAAACAAGTAGTCAATTCCTAACTATCCCCTACTTAACCTGGTTTGAGTCTTAGACTTAGTAATCTCTCCTTCTCCTTTTCATTTCTGACCTGCACATTTCTCTGGAGTCTGCCAAGTTTGGTATAAAATTGGAAATTGCACAAAAATGGAATCTCATGAAATTTTTAGTGCTTTACGCCTTGATCAGGTTAAAACTGTTGGCACAACCAGTGCTGGCTCCCGCCAAGTCATGGGTGTTCACTGGTGCCCAGCAGTATGGAATGCAGAGCAAATATAGAAATGAAGTTCAAAGTGCTTCAAAACTTTCCCAGAAGTGGTGCCATAATTTCTGGGCAGTGGCTCAGGTATGAAAATTCCTGTGTCAAGTGGATTTGTCCAGTACTTCCTGGCATGGGCAATTCTAAATAGGAAAAAAAAAACACAGTTCCCTTTTTTGTCTGAAGGTTAGCCAAGAGAATTATCCTCTCCAATATAAATATTACCCATCAGTTCTCATTCACTAGGAAATGGGAAACCATTCATTAGTTTTAATTGCCTTTAATGAAGAAATTCAACAATTTTTAGAGGTTTCATTCTGCCATATTCATGTGAGACTCTTGACAAATGTGATGTCATTTAATCCTTATGAAAACCGTGGAATATAAACATAATAATTCTATGTCATCAGAGAGCTTCCAAGAGATGGAGACTATGATCACATATCAGTGATTGAAATTAGGATTCATATTTAGGGCTCCTTGAAAATTCAAACTCTCTTAAATATACTAAGAATTTGCCATGGAGATTGCCTTAGAATTGGAGTATAATGCAGATCTGGAAGATTGTAATATGTATATATATATATATTTAGCACACTCCTAAAATGTTTATACAACTCCTTTTCATCATGAGGGATTACAATGGCTCCAAACCCATTTCTATAAAGCAATCAGAAGTTGAGCAACATTTTAAGCTTTGTAACTTTTAAATTATTTTTTATGAATTTTATGGTAATTCAGTGTGAAATAATTCCCACTGACCAATATTCTCAATTTGTTTTAGGCTTTGGCTCCCTATTAGGGCTTTTTAAAAACTTCCTAACAGAAAATGGAGCTTGAAGTCAACAAAATATGAACTCCATGTTTTTCAAACAAGAGATTTTTCTTTGTTGTTGTAGCTTTTAATGTGCTAAGTGATTTCTTTTTTCTTTTTTTTTTTTGTCCTATGGTTTATTCTCTTTTGTCACTGTTCTTGATTTTGGTGTCCTTGGTATTGTATATATGTTTATTTGGATTAGGGAAGGGAAGGAGACCCACATAAGAAACACACATGACATAATGAGTGAGCTGGGACACTGAGGAGAGTCCTGGTTGAGGTTATGAGCATCAATGATTTAAAAAAAAACTTAGCAAGGCTCAGGAGCCTCCAGTTAAGAGAGATCCCACATAGGGATTTCCTGGGCCCCTGAAAGAAGCTGGCAGAAGAGAGTGAAGGACACTGATAGACAAGAAACTGCTGGGGAGGAAGTGAGGACAGTTGTGTGATAGGGATCTCTGGGTCTGGTGACTACTAATGTGAATTGACCAGGACTAGATGACAATAGGCCCAGGAAGCTGCACGAAAATGCTGGAAGGTTTTGTGGGAACCCCGGAAGGAGAAAAAGGAAAAGGGAAGAAATCAAAGGGCCTGAGTTGGATGGACCATCATGGACCATCTGGTACAAATTCAGTAATTGGAAAGTGAACCTAGGTGGGTAAAGTCATTCTTTTAAGTTCAGAGAACTCATCAGTTTCTGGGCTGTTTATATTCAAATCTGACTTTGATTTCAAAGCAAGGACTTTTAATGCCTGAATTCTTTCTTTTGGCTTTATATAATGATTTCTTTGGGATTCTATTTTGCTGCTCATGAGAAAGAACAGATCACTCCTAGAATACTTGGTATTTGTGAAAACATTGTGACATAGAAAAACTGAGTTAGTAGGAAACACAGAACTAGTACACTGAGCAGGGATGGGAAATACAGAGCAAGTATACTTACTGTAGGATAGGAGCCCTGTAATAGATTACTGTGCTTTTTAGCATTTGTTGAAACAATAGTTCAGAGTGACTCAATTATGTGAGAATTTGGGAAATAAACTGCACCTGAAATTCAGACATTAATGTGCTACTCAATGGCCTTTCCAACAAAATATGTTTTTATTTCTTTAAACAAAACTCATTTTTTATGAAAGACTGTTAGCCTTGTTTAGCAATATTCAATTTGGACTTAGTTTTTTTAATTAAAAGTTTATATGTAATATTTTCCTATGCATCATTTGTGACTGCCTTTGGAAACAAAGAAAAAAGATAACACATATTTGGATTTAATTTTCCTATCTTCGGTTTATTGACCATGTTATCTTCTGTGAATCATTTCAATACTGTGAACTTTAATTCTTTACTTGTAAGGATAATAAAAGGATCATCCCAGAGTTTAGAATTTTTAATTGAACATGTACATGCCATTTAACCTTACTATACGTCACTTTCCTCCAACTGCAAAGGTTTATTCTATTTAGAGGAGTAACTGAGAATTGGTTTGGGCTCATACCGACTCAGATTTTACCATTATGTCTCTTGCATTGCTGAGAAACAACTTCAGCTAGTCTTAACCTCAGCCAGCACATACTTCCTAGAAATCAAAATAGATAAAGTATATAAAGATTTGGCATGTAGTCCTTTTTAATAAATGAAGCTATTTTAATTACTTTTAGTAGACCCAAGAAGAAAGAACCAAATAATTTTAGTGATAGCACAGTCTTAAGTCCACTTAGCTGTAGCCAGGGATGAAGAAATTTGTGTTTTACTCTTCCATAGTCTTTCTCTAATGCCTATTTTTTTCCTGGGCTTTTGAAGCATCAATATATATCATGATTAATTTTGAAAGAATCATGACATATACCTTTATAACTTTTGTGCTTGTGTGACAATTAATAAGCTGGATAGATTGCTTTTTTGGGAAAGCCATTTGCTTACTGTTACAGAAATCAGGCGCCACTGTGTGGACTGAAAGGAGGAATAAGAGCTCTGTGTAGACTCATTGCTATCTACCCTCTGTATTTGATCAGACACCTGAGGCAGTTAGCCATCACTGTCTTGTGAGCTAACAGTGGCAGGGTGACATTGATCTACATGACAACTTTATTTATGGTCCCAAGGACACACTTCATCACTTTCTGCTGCTTCTCTGGCTTAACAGGTAGCAAATGAGAACCATTTTAAACTTCACACTTTGGAAAGTAATGTGATTAGAGCTCAAAAGGTGAGATGTGAGGGAAATTTCAACTATTCTTATTTCAGTATGGATCAGGTCATCAGTACTAGAACTTTGCTTCATGTGTGTGTGTGTGTGTGTGTGTGTGTGTGTGTGTGTGTGTGTGTGACATGTCCATATGCATGTGTGAGGGGGAACACACAAGTGTTGCTTGTCATATAGTGTGTTGTTGGTGTTTTGTTTATGGTATGTGATGTGATGTGATATAATGTATGTATAGGTGTTTGTGTGTTCTATATGGTATGTGATGTGTTGGGGGGAGGGGTTATAAGCATGATTATTGTGGCAGGCATAGAGATGTTCATATCCGTTGTCCAGAAAGAACTTGCTACCCAATCATAAGATGTGTGGTCACCAGTTATCCTCTGGCTCTCAGCAACTTTAGGGTCAGCCTTGGCTGCTGAGATTTGCCTTACCTAAGGTCACATCCTTCCTGTGACAATGACAGCCCATGGCTAAGCCAGCCAGAATTATATGTCTTGTCCTACAACTCCCAAATGAGCTGGCTGAGGCTTCCCTATCTTTACCTGGTTTGCATTGGAATTGAATTTTTTCTCCTCTCCAACCCTGTTCCTTTCACAGACATTTATATTTCACTAAGCTCTTACTCTTTTGTGAAACATCTGTTCACCTTGAACTCAATTCTCCACCTACAGTATGCTATGTTGAGAATGGTCAAACTTGTTACATCCTCACTCATTTTTCTCCCACCTTCCCTCCTTCCTTCCCCACACCCAATTTGTACAGTTAATTTCCAACATATTGTCTTGTGAGTATTGCTGTTGCATTGTTTCACCTTTTATCCTTCATCTTACCATTTCCAGGTTCGCCTTCCCTTCTCTAAATCAGATAAATGTATATACAAAACCCAGGGTACCAAAATCAAATACAGTGACAACAAGGTATAAATCATAGGAAAGATAAATTAAAGGAAAAAGGAATAATTTCACATAGTACACTAAAAATAACAACAATGAAAAGCGTCTTGTTTCCATATCATGGAATTTTTTTCACTTAACATTATCTTATATGATTATATGTATAGAGCTATTAACCTATTGTGATCCTCTGCTTATCATTAGAACTCAAAAATTTAAGTCCCCCCACATATTATCTTGGTCATAAGGACTTTTTTTTATTTAAAACTATTTAAATAAGGAGCATGATGGCTTTTAAAGAGTTAAGTCCAAAATAATTGGGAGTCCACAGAAAATTGTGTTCATGTTGTTAAATTTATATAAATAACACATCACTGATGTGAAATAAACGTGCTAGAAAAAGTGATTGCATGAGAATGTGCAAAGTGTGAAGTCCTTACAGTGGATGTGAAACTAAATGAACAAAACCAAAAACTGTTTAAATTCAAACAAATAAATATTTGGAAAAAAACAGTTCACTGAGAGAATGAAAAGGAGGCATTGGTAATCACAAAAGATTTCAATAATCAAATATAGAAGCCTTGATATTGTCCTTTATTTCCATCTTTCCTATCATATATATACATATATACGTATATATGTACGTATATATACATATTTATGTATATATACGTACATATATACGTATATATATATATGTGTGTGTGTGTTTCTTTATATGCATTGTCCAAGTCCACTAAGGAACTCTGTGGCTGATAGGAGAATTTGTATACAAAGTATAGCTATATATCCAACGTGTTTCCTATTTGATTTATCTTTCTTTAATTCTGACTGAATTCAAAACTAATGAATATAATTATACTGTAATTGGTGCTGACTTTAAAATTCAGTTTTAAATCAAATCCTTCCCCCCAGAGTTAAATACAATACATAAAAATAATTCTTATTATGCTAAATGACTGTCAGACCTAGAAAGTTTTTCTTGCTTGCCTGCCTGCTTGCCCTCTCTGTCTCTGTCTCTATTTCTCTCTCTCATTCTCTCCTTTTCCTTCCTTCATTCCTTTTTTGATAGTAATAGTGTTTGAACTCAGGGCTTTGCACGCTCTTTTTTTTTTTTCCAGTCCTGAGGCTTGAACTCTGTGCCTGGGTGCTGTCCATGAGCTTTTTTTGCTCAAGGTTAGAGCTCTACCACTTGGGCCATAGCCTGACTTCCAGCTTTTTCTGTGCTTTAATTGGCAATGAGTCTCACAGAGTTTGTTGCTTTTGGTGGCTTCAAACCACGCTCCTCAGATCTCAGTCTTCTGAGTAGCTAGGATTACAGGCACGAACCATTGGCACCCAGCTGGCTTTACATTTTTGCTTGGTTTTTCACTCAAAGCTGGCACTCTAGCACTTAAGCCATACCCACTATTTCTGACTTTTTACTGGTTAATTAACCCTAAGAGTCTCTCCATTAACTATGCCTAGAATGACTTCGAAACTGGATCCTTAGATCTCAGCCTCTTGAGAAAGGTAGGATTACAGGCATGGGCCACCAGCACTTGGCTACAAAGCTTGCTTAGTTTGATGTTAGATTAAAAAAAAAATCTAAAAATTTGGTCTTTACATAGTTCTAGTTTCACAGAATTAGCAGTATCATCAAAATGACTTTAAAAAGAAATCAAAAGTCTTACGTATATGATTGGTTCTGAGATCCAATAGTAAATTTATAACACTAAAATATACATTAGGAAATGTCTACAAGAAAGGTTACCAGTATGGTAAAATGAGTTATCTATATACCATTCAATTGACAAAAGGATAAAACTAAATATACACTGCTGTCATGTATGTCATGAAGATGATTAATTATTTACTTGATGAGTTTCTCAGTGACTAGTACCCTGGGTGTGTAATACGTGGGCACATCTGTGAGCAGACAGTGAAGGCCTTTGTTGTGGCAATTTGTTCAAGGCTGAGTGCTCAGTGTAATCTGGTGGATAAAGGCATTTCCCTTTGGAACTGGAAGGAATGCTCACTCCACTGTAAAACTCATTTCCTGAATTCTGAGATGCCCTCCTTTAGTGCAACCACTAAAAATGCCACCTATCCCTTTGCTTGTCACCCTGTGGTAATTGCAGAGAGTGTCAGAGATCCAGTGTGTGTGTGGAAACATAGATCTTCTGGCTACCACCGATGTTTGAGTAGTAAAACCGTGGCCTCTGATCTTGCTATCTCATGATTACTGACAGAATCCATGGAATTGTGACCAATTAACTTGTCAGCTTGAAAAAGAAAGGTGAAAACATCAGATGCTACACAATCCTTTGTATGCTGATTTTGGCATCAAGTTCTTAGTAGATAGCAAGTCTTTTACACATTTTGATTTTCAAAATTATTAGTATCTGTTGCTTTCTAAAACTCAAGAAATTAGGCAAACTCATATAATTAAAGAGGGTAGGTCTATCTTCTTTGTAGAAGATGGCACTTTTCTTCTCTGTTGAGAACTAAGTGGTTACTTGGAGTTTAGATGAACAAATAATTCAGGTGGTAATTGTAATACCGATGGCAATATGTAGTGTCAAACTTTTTACTTCCTCCCTCATTTTTCTCCCACTTTCCCTTCTCCCTAGTTGCCCCCCTCCCAAGTTGCACAGTTGGTTTACAGCATATTTTCATGTAAGTAGTGATGTTGCATTGGTTCACCTTTTACCATTTGTCTCACAATTTTGATGTTCCCCTTCCCTTCTTTAGTTCTGATAAATGTATATACAATACTCGGGGTACCAAAATCAGTTACAGTGACAACAGGTGTAAAACCATGGGGAAAAATATAAAAAAAATTCATAATTTCATATGGTACATTGAAAATAACAATGATAAACCACTTATTTCCATAACTTTGAGTTAATTTTGCTTAGCTTCATCTTATGTGATAATATGTACATAGCTATTGAGCTATTGTGATCATCTGCTATGACTATCCTAGATGTATACTAATTTTTACTCATGAGGGACTCATGTGATTTTGAAGTCTCAAAAATTCAAAGTCTATAGTATAGGCTGTCAGGATAGAGAATTTAGGAAAGAGTAATCTTAGAATTTAAGCCTAAGGCCATTTGCTGGAAGAATTTTTTCATACATATGTCAGGTCAGATTTTATTTATTTTATGACATGCACTGCATATTTAATGACATGACTGGATGTAGCTCACCCACCTTTAGGGGTGTAAGACTGTTAATTTTTTAACTCAGTTATTGAAATGCAAATTCCAAACAATGAAACAAGTTTGGCCAAATATCTGGACATTATGGCTTATCAATTTGCGATGATAAAGTAACCATCACCTTTTTGGTGACAAAGGAAACACAGGTTTCTTAGTTGAGAATATACCCATATCTCATATGAGTTACTTCTAGTTTACAAATTGTAAAACTGTGGTCAAATAATTCAGGAGGAATTTATGTACAAGTATACTTTACTTGATTTTTGTAATACTTATTAGTATACTGAATGAGCTGCTAAATGCTTGAGTAAATTCATTTAACTATTATAAATGACATGAAAAACAAGTTTGTTTGATCATACAACACTTTTAGTATAATACTTAAGAACAAGGGTTGGGTCAGCCTTTAAAACAATGCTTATTAAGTGAGCATTTCATAGCATAGGTAACATGTTTTGAGGGTAAAAAATTGAAGATACAAGTTTAATATCCTTGATTGTTAAGAATTTTTAAATGGAAGCTACTGGTTATTTAGTCACCCAATGTTAAGCTCATGTAGATCAGTTTCCTACTATTCCTGCCAGTAGGAAGTATGGGGTCTTTGAAATCATGGCCTAGAGCTTGTTTGGTTTACTTGCTCAGCTGTCACTTT
Organism: Perognathus longimembris pacificus; assembly: GCF_023159225.1. Classification (NCBI taxonomy): domain Eukaryota; kingdom Metazoa; phylum Chordata; class Mammalia; order Rodentia; family Heteromyidae; genus Perognathus; species Perognathus longimembris. The sequence goes on along the minus strand of NC_063174.1, from coordinate 50,745,664 downwards.
ACCACTTGAGCCATGCCGCCAGTCCAGAATGTTGATGTTTATTTTTTTTTAGTTATTATTTTTTTTATTTTTGCCAATTCTGGGGCTGGGAATCAGAGCCTAAGCACTGTCCCTGGCTTTTTGCTCAAGGCTAGCACTCTACCACTTGAGCCACAGCACCACTTCTGGCTTTTTCTATATATGTGGTGCTGAGGAATCGAACCCAGGCCTTTCTGTATGGGAGGCAAGCACTCTACCACTAAGCCACATTCCCAGCCCTGCTGTTTAGTTCTGAACATTAATTATAGCAGACTAGTTCATCCAAGCTGGCAATGATCACAGTTTCTCTGGATCTCAGAATCTTAGCTAGAATTACAGGCTGAGTCACTAGTAGCCAGCCAGTTTCCTATTTCAATATTAGGAAAGAAAGTCATTTTACACCATTTTTTTTCTCAAAATGTATCTTTGCAACGTGTTATGCATTTTCAAGCCATTTTTAAAAAATAAACATTCACTTTAGACTACTCATAAATAATGTCCTTAAGAAGTTTGTAGTCTAGACCAATGTTTTATAAATGTTTCTTCAAAGAAACTGATAAATATTTTAGGTTTTGAAGCCATATGTCTCAGACACTTTTCTCTGCCACATACAGTGTGGGAACACAGCTGTGCATAAAGTATGTACATAAATGGACCTAACTGAGTTCTCCCAAAAGTTTATTTGCAAATAAAGGCCTGGGTTGCATTGGTCCACAGGCTGTCATTTCTGACTCTCAACCTAGAACATTTTTATGTTGTTGGTAAAATGAGCTATAAATGGAAAAGGTATGGCATTTTAAATTTCCTATTTGACACATTAAAGAATAAAAGGGTGTGCCCTGGTGTTGTGGCTCAAGTATTGTAGCATTTATTTAGCAATAGTGAGGCTCTGAGTTCAAACTAGTACTGCACATAATAGAAACAGAAACAAGCAAAAGTATTTAAAAGTTAGAAGCAGCACATATTAGTAATGCATTTTATTCAATGTGATTCAATGTGTAAATGTAATGTGATTTGTTATTATGATACTTTGCATTCTTGCACAAATTCCTAAGCTTGACTCTATTTTATATACGCAGGTGATTTTAATATTTCAAATGTTTATCAATTGCATGAAGATAGTGGCTAGTTTATATAAAGTGATTAGGTTACTTAAAGTGACTAACTAAATAGCATATTTTCCATGGTGTTAAATTCTTTAAGGAACATACACCACGATTTCTTAGTGAGTTTCTACATTTACGTCTTTGCTTCAGTGTAATACAGCACCCAGTCTACAGGATACTTTAGGAACTTCAGAGTAGCAGCAATATAATCATAAGAGTTAACAGTTTCTTCTGCTTTCAAGACAGGGTCTTACTGTGTATTCCAAGCAGGCCTCGACCCTGTGGAACTTCTACCTCAGCTTCCAGACTGCTAGAATAGCATAGGTATAGAACAGAATAGCTATAGCATAGATTAAAAAGCATGAACCACCTAGCATAGCTTATAGTTATTTTTAATAGTTTAAAGTAATTCAGCTAACAATCAAATGCAAACTATCCAAATTACACAGCATTCATAACTACTCTTGTGAACAAGCTTGTTTAAGAACTGTAGCTTAAAGCCATGTACTAGGGCCGGGGATGTGGCTTAGTGGTAGAGTGCTTGTCTAGCATGCACGAAGCCCTGGGTTCGATTCCTCAGCACCACATAAACAGAAAAAGCTGGAAGTGGCACTGAGACTCAAGTGGTAGAATGCTAGCCAGGCTCTGAGTCCAAGACTGGCCAAAAAATCAATAAATAAAAATTAAATAAAGCCATGCACTGGTGGCTCACACCAAGAGGCTGTGATCTGATAATCATGGTCCATGAAACTTTTACCTTCAATTGAGCAGCAAAAAGTAAGAAGTAGAGGCATTGTTCAACTAGTAGAATGCCAGCCTTGAGCAAATAAAAGCCAAATGAGAGTCTTTCGCTCTGGGTTCAAGCCCAAGGATCAAATCAAATGAACAAATAATACCACCGACAAACTCAGTGGCTTGAAAATTTCAGTATCGTAGTGCATTCGTTGAAGATACATGATTTATAAGACTTATAGTACACTTCGAGAACAAAATTATAGGACCAATTAGATGTGTTTTATTTTCACAAAAGTAATCAGATATTAGATTTATTTTTTAGGTAAATAGGAGAACAACTTACTCAGAGACTAACACCTAAGTTATTTCACAGAAATATAATTTCTTCAATCCCCAAAGTCTATATTTTAATGAATTTTCATAAATCCTAATTACATCAACCTTTGCTATATATCTGAACTAGCTATTTAATTAGACAAGAGAGAGTACCTCATTAAAAAAATAAAATCTTCAGTATATTTCTTTTAGAATCTAACTTCAGATTCTACTTCAATCTTCCTATAAAACACAACCAACTGAAGCTTGGCAGAGCAGTGTTCCTTAATGATGAGGTATATTGCTGTACAACATACCTTGCAAAACCATTTTCCTTTTTATTTTTAAGTAGTTATACAAATGAGTTGCCAATCAAAAAAGCAGTTTATGAATATAATGCATCTTGATCAATGCCACCCCTTTCAATAGTCTCACCCTTTCCCTCAGGGTGGGATAATACATTATACTTTTACTGCATCATAACACACACACCCTTTTTCTCTTCTTGTACCTGCTTAACTTTTGACTTCACAATTTTCTACAAACTATCATAACAGAAAGATTCGATTGAATTGCATATGCAAATGATGAGATGTAAACTCCTCATGGGAGTCATCACTTGGGCACAATGCATTCAATTAAGGTGTCAATTAAACAACCTGCATAATGACGACCTGCTATAAGCAAAGGAAAACTGAGTTACTGTCATTTAAGGTCCTCCCTCCAGTACTGCATTTCTTCTTTATCTGGCATTCGTATTCCTGACCAGGCAATGCATCTTTAAGAGACAGAGAATGATAGCTGTGTGCCCTTTTGCCTTTCCAGTCCTTGGCCTTTCACAAGTCTTTTCTTGGTCTAAATCACCTCATGTCAATCTATCCCTAGTAGATGGTTCAAGGTGAAAATGATCTCTTTATGTAGAAGGTAAGATGCATAATATGAAACCACACTGAAGTCTTACTGAAAAAATAAATCTTTCAGTATACAAAACCCAAACTAGCCTGCCTCCTTCCCTTCTCAAGGATATTTGACAGTGAGCTGAAATTTTGGCTCTTGAGAAGCTCAGGCAATGTACCATGAAGTGAGACTAAAAGGTAAAATTGGGTAAACTTCCATGAACAGACAAGACCTGAGATGATTTTATAAATAGATATGTATGTATGTATGATACATATAATGTATACACATATAATATAATATATTCACATATTTAATATATAGTTTACATATAATATATATTATACAGACACACAGACACACAAATACACATACATACTAAGATTTTATAAAATAAAAAAGTGCAAAAATTATTTCTTAGAAAATATGTAGAAAGCAAAGGTCATAGCAAATAGGATCTTTTATCAATGACATAATGATGATGTTCTGTTTTTATTCTGTTGGCGCTGGTCTATCACACAGTTCTTTTACTCAAGTCCTTATTTATCAGTCTTTCCTGCTTGGTGAACCTGGTGTTTATGACCTTGTTAGGTTTTGACTTAATCTCTCTTGCCATTGAATTTGCTTTCACAGCACATGGTTAATCTAAATTATCTTTTTCTTTGCCCTGACAAATTTCTCCCAGGAAAGGATTTACTGCTCAATCCCATTTGTTTTGCTGCCTAAGGAGTAGCATGAATTAGCTTTGGTCGGAGATCGGCAGACAGAAAAGGAAAGGTTGAAAAATACAACTCTGTCTATAGCTTTTCTTCAAAATGGAGTCATCTTGGTTGTATGGTGAGTAAGAGAATAGGCAGGTCAGTTCTTAAAAATTGCTTTGAGTTGCCTTTGTAATTATTTTAATTTTTATGTTTAATCTTTATTGTGTAATTGTTGACATATAAAATGAGTTACATTTAAGTATACATTTCAGCCAGTTCTGCAAAATTGGCACACCTAAAGAAACAAACATCAGAGTCAAGATACACATTTCCTTCGCCCTTCCTCCCTATCAGCTTCCCCAAACTGAGCCTCTAGCAGCCACTGATCTACTTTCTGCCACTCTAGGGTTATTTTCCTGGAGCTTCGCATAATGATATTATACTGTAGATGTACAAACACTGCTTTGGGAATTCCTAGCTTAAGAAATTCTTGAGGTTTTCAGCAAGAGATTGTTAGCAAAAAAAATCCCCAAATCTATCATAAGAGCAATATAGCAATTCTTTTAAATAACATACATTATGGCCTTTTACACTTTAGTCACTTTTAAGAATTTCATTTGAAAAAGTTTGCTCTATGAAAAGAGCAATGGGTTCTAATGTAGCAAGAGGACAGCCAAATATCTTAGAGGTTATTCCCATAATTAGGGCAGCTAGAGACTGGGACCAGAGGCACAATGGCATTATAGACAGAACCAAGCAAAATCCCAATGGACTCCATTTAGAGAGCACTTGTTGTATACCAAGCAACATAACAAGCATTATAAAACTTTTTTTATAAACTACCAAATAAACTACAAAAAAAAGGATTTGAATATGAGAATAGTTGATTTCCTTCTAAGAACTGCTTGGACAATTAAATTTTTACTTTTGTAGGTGACCACTGTTCTCTGAGGCTAAAGCAAGTTGACATGATTAGAAAATTATTGGGATCTTTGTGCTTAATTATTTCAGTACTTAATAGAAGGAAAGCTCATCGCCTTCAGTTACATTTTTGGAGCATCAGAAACTAAATTCAATTGTGTACCAGAGCTAATGATATTTAGTTTTTATTCTTTGTCACATGCAACACAGCTTATTCATAGGTGGGTGCTAATCTTGATAAAATAATAAACAGAGCATTAAATAGAACATGGGATTCTAGATCCAGTGGAGCTACTTGAACACAGTACTAAGCCAGTGATTCAGTGTCAGCATTTATAGAGTGATGTGAATAATAACATATATCTTATATTGGTCTCGTGGGTGTAAAATGAATGTATATAGTGGGTGTTATATGAATGTATATGGTTTCCTTCTTTCTTATTGATGGTTAATAATGTTAGCTAAAAATGATAACATCCATTGTAGTCATAAGACTAGTGAAGAGTAGAGAAGGAAAATCATGTTTGTGACTTGGTTTCCATCTATGAGTTACTATAAGTTGTCTGTTATGTTTTAAAGAAGACAATATCCACTTGTTCTCTTCAAACAAATCGGAGACATTTAAGAATATGGGACTTTAAACTATGAACTGTGTTCATCAAATTGATGGTGTGGCCTCCCTTTCACCTCGAATCACCACGATACATTTACCAATTGATCTTCCCAACAAAACAGAGTGGGCTGCATTTCAAATGAAGTCACCTTGGTTATGCTGTAAATCTAACCCCAAATGGAATAAGAAGCCAGGTCTCTTGGTACTCTGACAAACAACAATCCTCCAAACTCTTTATCAACCTAAAGAAAATAAGAAAAAAACATTAAAAAAATAAAACAATCTTTCTGTGAAATATACACAGTAGATCTTTCTAAGAAGACCTACATAGCAGAAGTCAACTGAACTCCAATTTTAGAAACTTAAAGAGGAGTTGATGTATAAAAATGATGCTAGCTCTGGAGCAAAGAGGGCTCCCTTGTGAGACAGAATGGATCACATGTCAGGGCTGAGAGCTTCCTGTTGTTCCAAGGTACTGCATGGTTGCTAAGGTAGAACACGGAGAGCCTTCTACTTGGAATCATGAATTATACCCCATGACACCTTTGATAAGACTGTTACCCTTGGAATTGGACCAAATTCTGTTTTGGAGGCTATATTTCCCATCTATTGTTTTCAGTAGTTTCAGATAATCTTGCTTTAAGTTATTTTGTTATTAATCATTTACCTCATTTGTTCTTATAGGTTAGAACTATAATAATAAAGCTTGATCAAATAATGTCTAATCTATTATGCTCAGGTTAAAAAAAAGAAAACACTCACTAGTAATGGAAAGATTTATTTGAAGAAATTCATTTTCAGGGCTGGGGATATGGCCTAGTGGCAAGAATGCTTGCCTCCTATACATGAGGCCCTGGGTTCAATTCCCCAGCACCACATATACAGAAAATGGCCAGAGGGGGTGCTGTGGCTCAAGTGGCAGAGTGCTAGCCTTGAGCAAAAAGAAGCCAGGGACAGTGCTCAGGCCCTGAGTCCAAGCCCCAGGACTGGCAAAAAAAAAAAAAAAAAAAAATTCATTTTCAACATGACCATGGTTTAATCTAGGAAAAAGAACTGTACTATTTTGCAAGAGAATTTATGTAGGGAAATACAGAGGTTAAGGGCTGAAATTGACCTTATTGGTGGTCAATCAATAGCCTATTGAATATATATTAACATAGTTTATAATTGACATATAGTTTATAATTTAGACATATTTCCATTGGATATGAGGATTTTAAACTTCAGCACATCTAGTGGTAGGATTTTTCGGTTGTTTTGCTTGTTGGGGTCCTATATTGACAAGGTATCAGCAATGACTTTAGATATTATTTACAAGTTAGCTCAAACGCCCCTGCTGACATCTAAACCATGGAGAGAGCTGAGTCACCAGCCACGTGGAATTTTCTTTCACTGTACTTCAACTTGAGGCATTGCTCTAGTCCATTTGTACTGCTCTAATACAATATCACCCAGCAGGTAATTTATAAACAATGCAAATTTTTTCCCATGGTTCTGAATGCCAGATTATTTGGCACCAGGTTGATATCTGGTGAAACTTCCTTTGTGCTCCCAAGGTTGCACCTTGTTGGTATATTCTCCAAGGGCAGATGGGCAAGAAAATACTCCTTTTAAGCACCAGCCCTGGGTTGTAGGTTCACTTCAAAAGGCCATGCCTGTAGGCACAATTATGATATGGAGTAAGTTTCAACATAAAAATGAAAGGGACATTAGCACAAAAATCACAGCCAGTATTGATCTCTCAGATGGATTTCTTAGGACATCAGAGCTGGATTTACATCTACTCTTTGCCTCAGTTGAACATACAGATTATGGTTTCCATCCACCATTCAGATTTAAGCATATTTTAGTCAAATGCTCCATGCCAACATGTCATTGTATTTTGTTACAGAATGAGAATCTTTCTTTAAAATGACCAAGTATCATTAAATGCTTGAAATAGACTAACGTTTCTTAGTTTGTTCTTTCTCTCTTTCTTTTCTTTGCCTCTGTCTCTCTTTCTCTCACTCTCTCTCTCTCTCTCTCACACACACACACACACACACACACACGGAGTCATGCAATCATGCAGGCATGCAGACACAAACACTCGGCCCTCATAGTACAAGAATCATATTCATAACCCCAGACTTGTAAGCAAATAGCCCCTTGTTCTCTGTTGGATGCTTCCCTAGAAGGGTCATAGTTCATCACGTTATTGCATAGCCCAAGGGAGACAGGAAAATCCAGTAAATTATCCTATACTTTGGTATTAAACTTTCTTACTTTTTCTCAAGAAGCACTCTATGAACCAAGGACTGAGGTTTTTAACCTTCATTTATTCTTAACTCACATTTAGAAAATTGAATGTTTCCCCAAATATTACAAACATCTACATTTCCCCCAAGTCTTCTCTCCTCTTGTCCTTTGTTGTGAAAAGCAGATGGTAACAAACTATTTACTTCTGGCCTAAATATCTCTGGTCTCCTGAGCCATAATCATGAATTGAGAAGATGAGAACTAACAGTAAAACCTATACCAACAACGAAACAAAAATAAAGAAACAAGACAATGAAACAAATTAAGTGACTAAAACAAAGTGTGTAAAACTCAAAGTAATCCAGGAGCTGGGAAGAGCACCAGCATGGAGTGAAAGAAGTTTGTGAACTCTGGTCATGAGCCCTCTAGCTAAAGGACAGAAGAATTCTTTTCTTTTTATCTCTGGTTTGGTATTGCTTATTTCCTTTTATTGGTAAGGAATAGGTACATAGTGAGTTCATCTAGTGTTTTATGACCTGAAAATTGCATGGCAAAGTAGATAACAAACAAGAGTGACTGTCTTCTCTCATTAAATATTAGACTTCGTGCATTTCTGGAGTCAGATGAACCCAGCATGCTTATGGATTTTTTTTTTTTTCTTTAAGCAGACCTAAATGGTTTCATAAGGTCTGTCATTGGAAACCAATATGAAGGAGCAAGAGAAAGTAATCGACCAGCTGTCACAGGAGAGACTTGAAATATTAGATTGTTCCCGGAATACAGGGACCACTGAGTATGCCAACCCGCTCTCAAGCTAATCTCCCATGGAGGAGAGAGTGACAGCTATTTATTAGGACAGAACACGGGGTATGTCCTTTGGAGATCAGTAACATGAGGTAAATATTGACTAGCCTCCATTTTTAAGCTGATGAAAGAGTGTTTGTAATGTTAAACCTTCTTTCTGCTAATCAGAGATGTCAATAAAAATTCACAGTGGGGGGTATTGACAAGAATGAGGAAGGATCTGCTGATGGAGTATTTGTATTTGTTCCTCACATAAATACCTGGAGATACTTCATAAATCCCAATGGAGAGGTAAAGATCTAAGCTTTCAATTCCTGAAGGGCTTGCACAAATGAATTTACCATCTCCCCACTAAGGAAGGAACTTTTTTTCCCACAGAAAAATGGCCATGCTAATGGTTTAACATTAGGGTTTCCATTTAACATGACCCTCAAAATATTAATTTTATTTCATTTTTAAGTGTCCCCTGGAAATGTTCAAATTTGAATTTTGACTGAAACACTGGAGACTTAAAACTGGCACCTGTTTTCATGCATTGCAAATCTCTGCCTAAGAGTTATTCAGAAATTCCTGCTCTTCATGTTAGAAAGAGTTCCTACAAGGGTTACGGGGTAAATCCATTTGTTTTCTTGGCTAATTTTACTGAGTCATGAGGGCACTGGAAGTCAACTTACCTCAGAGATTTCTACCTTCTTATCTTTAGAAGTGCAAAGCATTTCCCTGACACTTGCCTTAAGTCATTGTTTAAGACTTGATTTAGAAGCACACAGAGAGTTTAGTAGACTTTAAAAGGGAAGCTGCTACAAGCTTTAAAGCTTCCTGCATTCAGAGTTATCTACTCTCAAGCCTGATGAATGCCACTGGCCTTGAGGGAATGTCCAGAGAGGCAGTAGTTCTGGTCCATTTTCATGACAAATGGTTGTACCCAATCAAATGAAGTTATTTTCTTTGTCAAAAATTACATAAAAATGAGATATGGGTTGTCTCAAACACTGTGTTTTTATACAAACAGATGACACATTTGTAATTCCTATTTCATAATGAGGCAAATTCTACATGCACAAATAGCCTCCACTTGCATTTTGTCTACTTGCCCTTTTCAGCCATAGGGGTTCATTAGCTTCATTATAGCAAGATAATGATGTAAAGACAAATGCCTGCATATTTCTCAGGGGAGTATACTAGATTATAATTTAATGAGAAGCCACTCTTGGTTTAGTCTGGGTGTTTGGATAAAGGATTTCCAAATAGTCCTGATTCCTTCTGATTATTTTCTGATCTTCTTAATGAATATTTTGACTTCTACTACATTCTACATAAAACCTTGTCAAGTCAAAGTCATGAAAATTTGGAGAGCTGTTGGCACCAAGCTGAGGAGTCTGGGAAATAGGAAATTTAAAGTGCTTAGCAAAGAAATGATAGAGGATTTGTAGGATTTTTGAGGTACTAGACACCTCTGTAGTTAAATTCTGACTGACACATAATCTTGAAGAAGTTTCCTAATCTTTTTGAAAAGTCTAGGGAGTTTGTAGAAGATAGGTATCATTCTTGGCTTGCTTAACAGATACAACTAAACCTAATCATTTTTAGATATAGTGCTAGCATCTGGATTAGACTCGACTATAAGATATCCCTTCTCACAAACTACCTATGAGCCACTGGAGATAAATGAACTCATGTTATATACTGGCAGCAAAAGGGAACTCATATCAGATCACAGAGCCAGAGTGCATGCTCATTTACCTTGGGAAGGGCAAGACACTCTCCAAAAAAGGTGTGCTTTCAGTTTGGAAGAATGTGAGAGAATTTAGCAAAGTAATCAGATAAAATCCTAGCATACAAACAGCATTTGGGGACTCACCTAAATCAAAGTGTACATGAGGAACTGCTACCTGTGTAGAGGTCAAGGGTGTGTATTAGTCAAGGTTCTCTAGAGGAAGAAAATTAATTGGATATCTGTTGATATACAGCAGAAGATTTATTGTAGGAACTAATGCATCTGATTATGGAGGCTGAGAGGTCTCCAATCTGCCATCTCTAATACAGAGAACCAGGGAAGCTAGTATTGTGCTTCATTCTGTGTTAGTTAGAAGGCTCTAGAGAAGATCACCCAGTGGTGATACTCTGTACTGGATTGGGCTCACTGGTATAAGAGGAGGCATCAAAAGGAAGCTGGGTCTCTCATGACTATGTCAGGTTTAGAAGAGTTGAGCTAGTTTGCCCATTCTGTCTATTTGGTAGGACCTATCAAAGGAGTGGGTGAAGGACCTCCATATCGGTTGTATTTACTTGCAAAAGTCTATTTCATCTATAGATTTAATATTAATGTTCAAGAAACTCCTTCCCAGAAACAGTTACAACAGCTATCTGCTCAACTCTTAACCCAGTTCAGTTGACAAATAAAATCAATCATCACGGAGCTCAACTCTTCAAGGATCCTGACCAAGTGTAACTTTTACCTTAAGGAGAGTGTAGCCTATGGACAAGCAACCTGAACAATGCTCTTCATATGGGAACATAGAGGATCATAGGGAATATTACTCCATAAATCTGGTACTTGCCTGGACAATGTTCCCTATGCAACTTTTCTTGGCCTCAGCTGAATCACTATTACACAGAGAAAATTCCTTGATTAGCCTATCCATATTTTTTATGAAGCGTACAGTGAAAGTTTCTCTGATGTATAGATATGAGTTTCAGCTTGAGGTATGAAAAATACATCACATCCATTCACCTGTGTATTGACTTAATTCTTATGCTGTTTGGATGATGAAAAGGTTAAATATAGACAAATTTTACATCTTCTGCCCCAGGAACTATGGATTATTTCTAGATGAATACAATAGCAAAATAATTAAGGACATTGTTAATCAACTAATAATTATAAAGAAGTTTTGTCACTTGGTGTGACATCTCATTCCCCAGCTTCTTGTCCCTGCTCTGTCCTTTTCACCATGTAAAAGAATGGAGACATTTAGGAGAATTATTGTTCTACCTCTGTACACACAGGGCACAGTAATCTCCTCTCAGATCCTCTACCTATGGAATTCTTTTTCTGAGGTAGTGGTTATTAGCACAGGCTTTACTTCCCTTCAGTAATCACTCCAGACTTCTGCTTGATGAGCTACAAGAAATAAGAGAACAAGAGAAGCACAGAAAATGACAGACAAATTACTTTTCCCAAGTCAACATGTTTAAGGAAGATTTTAATGTTTATTGATCAGGGATTTTTTTCCCCTTATGCATTGTGCTGTGTATCTTAGAGAAACATGTTTTGTTGTTCCTCATGGTATTAGAGAACATGATGATTTTATAAATAGGCATTATTGTAATGCTCTAACTCACTAAAGAAAGCTTTACTCATCTAATATTTTTTAAAGAAAATTAAAAAAGAACCTAAAGATTATTGTCTTGTAATGAACAAGTACTTTACAACCAAAGACTTGAAATAACTTTATACATTTTTAGCCTTACACATTTTAGCTGTTTTTTTTTAATCATGGGCATTTCCAGGTTTTCTATAAAGCAGGTATGAGACATAAGCTGAAAAGTCAGGAGTTCAAAGATTTATTTCATTTTTTTCCTTTACACCTAATGTGGAGCTCAGGAATCGTGAAGACAACAATGGGATTTTGTTGCTGTTATTGTTTTTCTTCAGGCCTTGAATTTTTGCTTATCTTTTTTTTCTTACCCACATCGCCACTTCTGGCTTTTGCTGCTTTACTGGAAATAAGAGTGATTTGGATTTATCTTCCTGGGCTATCTGTCTGTCTTTGAGCCACCACAATCCTGTGATCTCAGCTTCCTAAATAGCTAGGATTGCAGGCAGGAACCACTAGTGCCTGGCTGTGTACAACGATAACACCACATTTTCACTCCTCCAAGAATCTAGAATTGTTTTACTTTACTTCTACATAAATTAATAGAAAATGCATTCACTTATAAAGAAAGGAGGGAAAGACTGTAATACAGTTTTAAACTCCAACTATTTATGTTGAAGTTTCTATATAAGTATCTATGATTAAAGATACATGTTTTTCTTCCCATAAAGGGATGATCTTAAGTGCTCATTTGTTGTAAATTATATAGGAAACATGGCTGATCAATAAAGGGTAGATTTGCCAGGAATAAGCAGAAAGACCACTGTGAGGACAAGGCTAATGAAACAGATTAGAAGATGCATTTGTACTGTTGACAGTTATAATATTGCTTATTGTTTGTACATACCTTTACATCATTCCACTCAGAAAAGTCATTTTTTCTTCCTTCACTCTAGCCAACAAACGTTATTTTATAGGATTGCCCATGGGATCTTGATTCCCAACACTTTCCAGGTCTATACGTACAAACAGTTGCTTCTTTAATCATCTTATAAAATTAACTATATTTGACCATTGAGCAATGATTATTCGTATATTTCTTTAAGAATGATCTCTATTTGATTAGTACACTGCTACTTTATTTTGTAGGCAGAAATGGTATTATAAAAAGGAAATACACCGAATATTCCTGGAAGAACTCAGACACATTTCTATATTTCCATGTGCCCTCCGGTTCATTTTTCTCTGAAACAACAATATGTGACCTTGAGGAAGTGACTACAATAAAAAAAAATTAAATTCACTAGGTTGAATATTAATGTGAACAGAATCCTTAGAATTCTCAAAAAGGAGTGTTTACATTTTTCCAAAATGAGAGAATATATATTATTAACTTTAACTTTGTTTCAACTGGTTCACCTCCATTATAGCATGTCTATTTAGTTAGAAGATAGGACAGGATTACACATTCTATTTTATTCAGAACAAGAAACTACTCAATGCCATTTAAAAATAAATCATGAAAGTGATATCTTATATAAAATGTATAATATGCAAATAATAAAGCATTATGTGAAGAATGAATAAATGTTATTGTTTCTTTTAATTAGTAATGCATGAAAAGGACCCCTAAGTCTTAGGAATAATTTTTATTTTTATTAAGATGCACAAGTTTTTATTTTATTTTATTTCGTGTGTGTGTGTGTGTGTGTTTATCTGACCATATGGCCATTACTTATTGTTATGCTTTGATCAGATGTAATTTAAGCATGTATCAGCCACAGCACTGACTTTTAAAGACTGATTAATATTACCTTCCAGAGGCAAGCTCAGCAGCCAGTAAGACTGTTGCCACTGCTTGAATATAACTTTGATCTGAAATACTTTAAAAAAAACTTAAAATCAATAGTGCATATGTGAATAATTCTTAATATTCACCGTAACATAACACTTGGCATATTCATGCAGCTGTCAAATTGAGCTTTCTGTTTCGTTTTTCTGTTGTCATTCATCCATTGCATCTACAGACTTTACAGTTAGTCCCAGGAGTCTCAGATCTTATTTGTTTTGGAAAAGTGACACTCACTGCGAGGACAGACCAATATTGAGCTTGGATTCCCTGGAGAATTTTGTCAAGATTCTGAACATTTATAATCCATGTCTCTGGAAACAAGTTATTTACTAAAATCTAGGTCTAGTTTTAATAGCAGAAGAGCATCAAACAGACATAATATTTCAAACTGTACATCCAACAATTGAAACAAACAAAAGAACTATTCTGAGAAGTACTTTGGATCTGATCAGACTTATATTTTCTTATGTTGTAGGTCACATTATGATTGCAGACTTTTTTTTTTATTTTTGGCCAGTCCTGGAGCTTGGACTCAGGGCTTGAGCACTGTCCCTGGCTTCTTTTTGCTCAAGGCTAGCAAGGCTAGCACTCTGCCATTTGAGCCACAGTGCCCCTTCTGGCCGTTTTCTATATATGTGGTGCTGGGGAATCGAACCCAGGGCTTCATGTATAAGAGACAAGCACTCTTGCCACTAGGCCATATTCCCAGCCCAATTGCAGGCATCTTATACTCAAAGAGACCAATATTACACATGTTATGATTTAATGTAGACAGGACAGTATATAGTTAGTTAGTTTTAGCCTCATCTTTAATTTAATCAAAGAACATTGTTATCTTAACCAAAACAGACTGGAAGGCACACCAAAGAGATGCCACTTCATTCTTACAAAGAACACAGAGCTAGGGAAACTTCACATAGTTGTCGGAATTCAACAACTGAATTTGTCATCAAGAATTCAGATCTTAGAATAGCAAGACTTAGAGTTATAAAGAATGAAGTTGGCAAAGGTCAAGAAATGGGGACAAGGGCTCTGGGTTTTGAACTAGAATGAGTAATTTCATGTTGAGCCAGGGTACCACTTACGTAATTTCTTTTTGCTAGTCATGGACTTGAACTCAGGATTTGGGTGCTGTCCCTGAGTTTCTCTTGCTCAAGGCTGGCACTCTACCACTTGAACCACAGTGCCACTTCCAGCTTTTTCTGTTTATGTGGTACTGAGGAATGGAAGCCAGGGCTTCATTCATGCTAGGCAAGCACTTTAAGCCATATTCCCAAGGCAAACTTCCATAACCCTAAGGATCAAAATACTTTTATCAGGTTTTATTGAGAAATTTTATTATATGGGAAGAAATAAGACTGAGAAAGATAAAGAAGATTGTTGGAAGTGACACTGTGGATCAAGGTAGCAGAGTAACTGAGTGTAAAAGCTCAGGAATAGTGCCCAGGCCCTGAGTTCAAACCCCATGACCGAAAAAAGTAAACAAAGAGATGAAGAAGACTGTGAGGAGAATGGAAGGAAGATAGAGAAATATATAAATAAGAAGTAGCTCTGGGAGTCAGAAGCCAGGGGAAATATATCAGGACAGCCCTTGGAATGCAACTGTTTTTTGGAGGTAATTAGAGAAGCAAGAACCACAGAGATATTTCCATCTTGTGTTGTGCTGACAAATAGAAATGAACAGCTGAATTATACATTCAGGGTTTACCTACAGATTCAATTTTTATAACTTTGCAGAGATTCACAAGATTTCCAACGGGGGGAGGGTAATGATTCTCATTTTCCTCCTGATAAAAATGGTTAAACTAAGATTCAAGGAACAGCTTCCTTAATGTCCATAACATACCCATACTCACCAGAAACCATCACTCTAAGTTCTGCATTATGTCACACACATTGTCAAAATACTAGCTTGTCTTCTGATGTCCTGGCCTGTCCTATTTTTTTCCGGTTGGCATTATGTTATTAAAGACATAATCTGAGGGGTAAAAAGTATTAATAACCCTGCAGGGAGAGAGAATATTCATATACGCTACTTGTAGTCAGAGCAAAACATTGTCTCCTCTGTATTAATATTGCATGCTTTGTGAAACAGCAGCTAGCAGTACAACATTTTTATTGTCAACTTCACATTAAATCGTGATGCGGTAGTATAAAGGGGGGAGGCATTACTGGGGAAGAGGGATAATGACTCTGTTAGGAGCTAGTCGAAAGCCTGATAGATGGCTGTATGACTTCGCTTCACTTTGCATAAATATTGATTATGCAGTATACATGTGCTTCCACTGATCAGATGGACTCCGTCTCAGAAGCTTCCTGTAGACTAACAAAATGTAATTTAAAATGAGTTTTATTGGCTTTTCTGCTACCAAATAAGTCTCACCTTCAACTGTTCCTACGGAATTATTGCCACAAAATAGAATTTGGAAGGGCTTAATCCTATTTTCTTCTTAACATGGACTAATCAAATCCTAAAATCCTATGTAGCAAGATCTTGCTCTTCATATTTTATTAGAAAGCTGGATGGTGAGTTACAGATTCTTTTTTGGCCAGTCCTTAATATTTTCACATCACATATATATATATATATATAAATGCAGAGTCGGCTTACTGTTAATTGATTTAATGAAAGATTCTTTTGGCATAATAATTATTCTATGTAGGTTAAGAATTTTAAAAAATTCTCTCAAAAGCAAGAATTTTTATTATTAAAAACCATTTCCATTTTCACGAGACACATATTTTCCTAAGTTGATATTCTTAAGGTCCTCTATTCTCTCTTACACCACACAACAGTTTCATTTTAATTTCCATGCTATTTTTATAAATGCAACTTTTCTATCACTCTGGAATACTACAAGTCACTTTGCACATACATGGCTTTCGTCTAACATTAACAATCAAAGTATTTTTTCCATGTCTTTTCATTTCTTGACAAATGATATAATGTCATTCTTGCTAATGGATGAGTAAAGTTCCATTTAGTGTGCGTGCATGCGTGCGCATGACACGTATCACATTTTGTTGATCCATTCATGCTTTGAATGGTATCTAGGGGTGATTCCATACCATGGCTATGATGAGCAGCCATTCTTGTGTTGTTGCTTTACTATATCCTGGTTTGTAATCTTTTGGATGAATGCTTTGAGTATATTGAGTGAATAAAGTCAGGCCAGAGATACAAAGGTTGCATGTTTTCCCTCCTATGTGAAAACCAGAAGTAACTTACAAACTTATAAGTAAATATAAATGGGGTGGTGTGCAAGTATATACAAGTTATTAACTGAAAGATTCAAGGGAGAACTCAAATGGTGTAATTCCTTAGAAAGGCAAAAATCAAATTTCAACTGAATAACAGCAGGGAGCAGGTACTTAAAGGAGTAGAGTGGGGCCTCTGCAAGAGAGGATGAAGACGAGAATGTGTTGGGTAGGGGGAAAATGGAGTCAAGAATTCAATATATAACCCACAAGGTGAGGAATTGGGGTGCATTGGGAGGAATAGGTAAAATGTTGAAAAGGCTAAAATCAACCAAGACATATTGTATACATAAACCATTTTGTATAACTACTTAATGAAATATTTAAATAAATAAGTTGACTGATGTTACTACATTGGAAAACCAAAAAGATCAAAATACTGTGTGTATGGTAAATTAGAAAGGGTTAGAGAAAACTTCTGTCTTTTAACAAAAGGTTCTGTCCTTATTCTGATTGGAGAGGAAGGCATTTTTGTTTCCTTTAATTTCAGGGATGATTCATCTTTAAAAAAAAAATCAGACAAAGGAAAAACTACCTAAATTGTCCTTCCTCTTGCCTATAACTCATCCTTAATCTTTAGCTCATAAATCAGGATTTCTACCTTTCTTATCTTCTGAAAACAAGTCCAAGCTTTCATAAATGCATTTTCTATTGATCCCAGTGCTTGTAAGAGCTTTACATTTTTACTAGGGTCTACCATTTATACCTAACACCTAAGATAAATTGCAGCTTCCAACTGAGATGAGCTACATTGGTTAAAAACACATTATGAAAATGAACTTTTTCTTTACAGACAACGTTTTAAGGGAATATCAGCCTTGAAAACAAAAAAAAATACTGTTTTCTCCCATTCACTCAATGAGATTTTGCACTGTACATTTTCTTGGATGCTTTTAAGTCAGGGAAAAATTGTGGATCTGTCAGAATTGGAGTGAGCTCATAGAAAGTCAAAAGTTCATGGAATGATGCAAGAATAGGAGAAAGGTTTTTACCTTCCTGGAACAATATGATGACATTAGTGAGTGACAAATTGTCTGATTAGAAGCAGCCGGGGAAAGGACACATGACAAAAGGTCCTAAATCTAAAGGGAACAACACAGAGAGAGGTAGCATCTGACATTGCATTACATGGGGAATGAAGTCATAAGGTGGCCTGACACACTTGTTTGTAGCAAAAGACAATGAAAGATGGCTTGTGATTTAAAAAGTGACTCAATGAATCTCTGAAGAATGTGGAGCTCTAGGTGACGAAAATAAGGAAACTACAACTGTTGAATCATGTAATTAAATATTTGTTCAGACTTTTCTGCAGCATATTTATTTTTGATAAACAAAAGCCAGTATTAATTCTCTCAACCTGGGCATTTATTTAAATGTTGTGAATGTTATTATATATTGCAGTTGTCAAAGGTATCTAAAAATATCTAATAGTCCAAACACTGGTGCTTTATGCTCATGATTCTAACTACTCAGGATGCTGAGATCTTATGGTCCAGGTTGAGGTTTGGGAGCCATCCCAGGCTGGACTGTTATCTCCAAAATATCAGCAAAAAAGCTGTATATGGAGGCATGGCTCAAATGGTAGAATACCAGCCAAGAGCAGAAAAAGCTGAGTGAGAGTGTGAGGCCCTCCCTATGTTCCTGCTTCCGTGCTGAAGTAGTTTGTTGTCAGTATATAACTTGAGGAAAGATGATATCTAGCAAACAACAAGAATAAATTAAAAAAATGTTGTGAGTCCTTTGGTTTGTGACCAATTCTTGTAGAATGCAGGCTAGTATAAGGAATTATTTGCTATGTCTAAATCTGAGGAAGGAGGACTTAGTCTGAAATTCTCTGAAAACTAAACTTTAAGGAAGCAGAATGACAAGAATTTTGCAAAGAGCTCAGAGTTGTATCTTCTTTCCCATGGTTACACAAACGATGGACAATGGAACTAAGAAGATTCTTTTGAGGATTTTCACAGAACTATAATTGGACAGGAGAGCACTATATTTTACTTTATATTTAAGACAATTTTATTTTTATTATTAGAGTATTATAGAGAGGTTACAAGTTCATGTCCAATAATGACTACAATTCTTTTGGGATAGTGTCAGTCCTTCCTTCTCTTTCCTACAGATTCTCCATCCCTTTCATGTCCACAGTTGAATACAGTATATCAATTAGGAGAGCAAACTATTTCAGGCACCAATGCATGCACGTGTGTACACACACACACAAATATAAATTCTGATTTTTGTTTATATTTTTTGATAACATTGCCTTGATCTAACATTTATACTGCTTCTAGAATAACCAGCCAAAAGCAATCTGTATAGTAAATATGAATATATGTAATCAACTTTTTGTTAAGTTACTTCTATCTTTTAATTTGCAGCAACTTCAGCAAGGAAACTTTACAACTATGACCTTTATAAAAGGCAAAGTCCCATGAACTTTATTAAAAAATACGTCTTTGGCTCAGTCAGTTTCATACCTGACTTTTAGTGTTTGGGACATGGCCTGAATCTTTGCACGTAAGCATGGTACAACTAATTAAAAAATAACAATTTAAAAATTAAAAACTGACTTGCAAATTACTCAAGGTTTCTGAATCCTTCCTAAATATAAAATAATTGAAAATAATCAAATTTGCCAATCTTTATAGAATAAGGGTCAGAAATTAAATATTGTCTTCATTCTTCATTTTTGTCTTAATAAAGCTCAAAGTTACTTGAAAATTACACAAAAATAAACTACCAGAGCTTAGCTAGGCAGCAGAGAAGATTTTTCTTCAGGGACTGGAAGTGCTCTAAAATGTTCCATTATGATTTATTGTATTTAATCCTTCAATACATCAAGTAATGTTTGTTTCATACAAATTAGGCTACTTCTTCAAGTTTTATGCATTTTATTTTTCTAATGAACTCTGTTAGTGTTACATCAGGCAGAAAAGTTAATAAAGATGCGTACTTTTAAACATTAAAATTAATAAGCATAGATTAATGGACACATTTCCATTTCACAAAGAAAAATTAAGATATATTATTCTCATGCACTGTGGTGGATTTTACTGTCCTCAAAGACACATTTTATTGCTTTTAAACATGTCATTTTTCCCAACCATATAGATTTTCTATATGTCCATAATTCCATAATTGTTTACTGTACTACCTACAAAATAAATGCATGAATAAGCAATTAAATAAAGGGATGGAAACTAAGCCATAAAACTTTCCTTTTATCTTTATATGTTGAAGTAGGGTGTGTCCATGAATCCTTTTACCAGTTTCAGTGGGGAATAATTGTACTATCGATTTTCCTCACTGAAGCTGCTGCTTAGAAACTAATTACCAATCTGTTCACAACTGGCCTAGTTCTTCTACTATAAAACTCTGTTCCAGACCTGGGCTAGCCACAGAAACTGGAACAATTATTTAAACATGAACTAGGGAAGTGAAAGGGCATATCAAAATCAAGAGACAAAGGATAAAAGACAAACAACTCCAAAAGCAATACTTGCAAAACCATTTTGTGTAAACCAACTCATGAGTGGAGAAGGAAAAGAGAGGGGGGAGGGGAAAATGAGGGAGGAGGTAAAAAATAGTACAAGAAATGTACCCTGGCCTAACCTATGAAACTGTACATCACTTTGACAATAAATAAGTAATTATTATTTTTTTAAAAAAACCATTAAAGCTCTCATATCTTCCTCTGAATCACAGAACAAAACTACCACAACTGTTTAAGATGCAGTGGAATTCAAATGTCACTGTGCAGGAGAGTTCAGTACCACACACCTAATAGATTTTACTTTTTAGGATGATATTAAGAATTTATTGCAAAAAGTATTAGAAATCTCACTCAAATTTGAATTTTTAGTACAGCTTAGTAATAAATTTAAAAATATATCTATTCATTCACCAATCAAAACACATCAGTAAGTATTTTGTGGATACAGGAGATTATAAGGAAACTGTGGGAGTAGGTCATGGTTAACTCTGATAGACTCTGCCCTCATGAAACCAAGTGTCTAGGGAGGCAGAAGATGTAGGTGACGGATGCCAACTCAGGTAGTCCATGACTAACCTAAAGATCACCTTAATATTCTCCCAGCTCCCAATGGTTATTCTTCCTAATCTGCCCTTTTGCCCTGAGGACCTTGTTTCAAAGCTCCCATCTCTACTCCTTTCTGCTTTTCTGTTCAAAAGAAGTCGGAATGGAATCATTGCAGTTTTCTAGTGCTGCCCAAACAGATTCATGTTTCTCCCAATGTACTACTTTCAGGGTTCTTTCCTATTTGGGGTGTGCTGGATGTATTTTCTTGTGTGGAAGGTGTTTGCGCAAATGCTTAGCAAGGCAGACACAACGTTGGGAACCTTAGCTAAATCATTGCAGGCTCCTTCCTTATCTAGAAGGAATTAATCGACTTCCTTCAAACTCTTTTCTATAATATGGCTTTGAAAGTTGACATTGTTTGGGTTGAAAAAGGCTAAATTTCCTTGACAGCAATCAAATAGTTCCTGAAGCATGGTTAACCGAGTTCAGAGAGTTCTTCAGGCAGGAATTTAATAGGAGGATTTATGTTGCTAACAATGCCTAAAGTAATCTCCGCTGTTTCCCTTGTCACCTTGCAATCGCAGTGTGTGTATCACATTCTAAGAAAAAAAGAATAGCTTTCCAAATTTCCAAATGGGTGCTAGGATGAGCTTACATGTCCTTAAAGTATAATTGGGATGTTGATTTATAAGTATGAGATTGCTATATAGGCAGGCAGATAACAAAATCATCCTAGATTTTGAAAGAAACTTTGCAAGTTAACTCAGCATACATAATCATAATAAATATTCCAAACAGCCACTTGATTGTTTTCTCAACGGAAGACCAACATATAGTCTTCTTTGTTCAGTATCTTAATCACCTTTTGATTTAACAGACTTAGAAATAAAAATGGGAAGTAATTATTAAAAGGATACCCTCTTAATAGGTTGTAAGAAATATAAGGGAGAAGAATTTTTAAGTGTATGGTATATTCCTTAAGTCAAAATCTGAGTTGGATCAATGAAATAAGTGATTTATTCTAAGTTAATACAGTTTCCTTATTTTTAAATGCCACTAAACCTGGAGATTTAATTTTTCTGTTAGTGTCATGTTATGCTAACTTACTGATTAGGCCATTATACTTGTCCAAGTTCAATAACTTACTTGAGTGTAATAAATCCTTGAAGGATGACTAGTAAGAGGGCTTACTTTGACTTTAGTACAAAGAGGAGCTGAGAATGATAATGCTCACCTAATCCTTATGTAATCCTCATGTTGTCAATTTAATCTTTTTATTTACGAAATCTACTTAACTCTGAGATTAACTTGGAAGGGGAGAAAGAACAAAATGGCATCCCTTTTTATAATTAATACATAGTTTGTGGAGACCAAAGGACAACATTTCTCAGCATCTTCATTGCCAACATTGGGCTCATCTCAGAAGACAAACAGGTACGCCTGACTGTTTGAGGGATCATCAACCCTCCTGAAGGTTGAAAACAAGCATTAGTCAGTGACATGTTTTGTCATCCAATGGAATATTAATGACATTAATGCATTTAATGGACTTAAAATTTCACTTGATATGTGGATGTTTATACCTCTCACACTGAGACTTGTAGTTACTCACCTTAACCTTTGAGTGAGAGCTCTGTGCTTATCTGGAAAAAAAAATTAAAAAATACTGATTCTATGGATTTAAGTATCCCAGACTAGAATTCCAGAATGTTAGGAATATCCTTGGCATTTTGGATTTCAGGATCTAAGTGCTTTGTCCAGCATAGAATTATACTTTAGCTCTTTACAAGCTATAGATAGCATGCAGCAGGGCTTTTCAGCAGTTGGACAATCTTAGTGTCTTTCAATAATTGTATTATCTTTTTGAAAAATAATTTTCAATGTCTTGTCAGCGCTTAAGAAATATTGATCTTAGTACCCCGGATACTGTATATACACGTATTGGAACTAGAGAGGGTAAAGGGAATACCAAAATCAGGAGACAAAGGATAAAAAGACAAACCATTGAAATAGCAATACTTACAAAACCAATTGGTGTAGACCAACTGTACAACTCAGGGGAGTTGTGTGGAGGGAGGATACAGGGGAAAATAAGGGAGGAGGTAATGGATTGGATAAGAAATATACTTGCCCTACATTTGAAACTGTAACTCCTCTGTACTTCACTTTGACAATAAAGAAGTAGAAAAAAATAATAAAAGAAAAAAAGAAATATTGATGTTAATGAGGAATGAATCTAGTAAATTGTCGGATCGGAAATGACTTCAGAAATCAGGGATGGACATGATCCATTGCCCAGAACCATAGTAAAATGTCACAGTGAGATTATTTATGTGTTACAGTATTGCCATTTGATTAAGGGAATTTATAGAAACATACATAAGATTCTTTTGACATGCCTAATATTAGCCTCACCATGGGACACCAGAAAAATGCTTTTCCTACAATATCATTTGCTAACCATGACAATAGTCTTTGTCTACAAGGAATATGTTGCAAGGTCCACAGTGGATGCTCAGAAACAGAGTTGGTACAGAATATATTCTGTTTTTCCTATACATACTCACTTAAGGTAAGTTTTTAATTCAGAAATTAGGCATGGCAAAGAACACAGTATAGATAAAAATAAAATATAACAAAACTATAGTAATATTTTGTAGCAGAAGTCACTTGAATGTTGTTTTATTCTCTCAAACTACCTTGCTATATATTTCCTCTTTTTATATAGAGGAAGCAACATATAGATTGTCCTTCGTGTTCTGAGTTTTCAGCATCTCACCTCATATATTCTGACATCATTATTAAGTAAGATTTATTTGAAAACAAGCACTGGGACAGTCAATATGATAGCCAAGAGGGCTATTCAGTTGCTAGGGGTTGGGTATCACCTATAGTGCGAATACTCTGAACCAAGAGACAGCTCACGGGCTTGGTCCACTGAAATGAAATTGAATAGAACCTAACTATACGATATTTCATCATATACTATTCAGTATGGTGAATGATTTCAAACTGAGGAAGGGTTCCACATGGAAAATTGCATTCATTATTTCTATAGGTGACACAATTTGAAAGTGTGAAACTGTGGATAGTGTGTCTACTTCCCCCCCACACTAAGTTTTGTACATCAACCAGAGAGGATGGCTAACTGGAGAATAATAAGGATATCTAAAGAAAATTGGGGAAGTGAAGGGGAATTACAAAATGGTGAGATGAAGGACAAAATGTGAACCAATGCAACAGTGATGCTCACAAGACTATATGTGGGATATAAACTTTACAGCTTGGGGGAGGGGACCCAGGGAGAGGGAAAGTGGGAGAAAATGAGGGAGGGGATAACACTGTTCGACAAGAAATATACTCATTGCCTTACTTATGTAACTATAACTACTCTGTACATCACCATTACAATTTAAAAAAACCTGGAACAGAGCAAAAACATTTTAGATGAGATCATTTAAAATGAAGAAAACATTAAGAGGCTTTGAAACTGACCAAAGTTACTACTTGTCCTTCATGTCAGGAAGGAAGCATTAAGAAACGTATTGTAATTTTTCTCAGAGACAAAGACCCTGGAGTTTTCAAGTAGAGTCTCACTTTTCTTTTCTGCTTTCATAAGATAAATAATGAAAGAATCATTCATATTCAGGATATCATTCCTTTGAATATAAGGACTTATACTTCACAGACTCTCATATTTTTCTATACCCAATCAGTAAATACCTATATTCCTGGGTATAAGAAAGATAGGAAACTAAAAATATCTATACTATATCTCTTTTTATCTAAGCTCTACTTTCCTATAAATGAGCTCCATCTTTAAAAACTTGCATAACTACTACATCTAACTTAATGAGCCTTGTTGAGTCTGGTGGGGAAAGTACACATTAGAATTCTGATATACTTTCCCTGTGTGATAATAAAGTATCGGTAAGATTTCCATTATAGCTGGTGAAGCTCAAGATCAAGCTACCCTCTCTCACTTGCTAATAGGCTCTGACTAAGCAGAAATTATTGGAAGTTCTAGGTCAAATTGAAAGGAATTGGAGAATTCTCTTCTCAGTATGTAATATGGTTTATTGGATCTTGGCAGCTTTGGTATGAGGGGAGAAATATCATTCTGCTCTCTTTTCTCTGTTCTTATTGTCATTCACAGCTAAAAGAAAGAAAGAAAACTTTAGTATATGAGCTGCTCTAACTGCTTTCAGATTACTTTTCATCATCAAATTTGAGCAAAATTGTTAGTTTCAGATACAAACCATGTAAATGGAGAATATATGGTTCATGTTCTGTTTTTTGTTTGTTTGTTTGTTTTATACACAGTTCTTCCAAGCAACTAGCCATGCTGGGTGGTACTTGTCATTTTTGTTACTAGCTTGTTTGTGACTACTTAATATTCCTATACTCCAATTCACTTTCCTATGAAATATGGAACTGAATAAAATGATTAACTTCTAGAATTACTGCATGGAATAACTGATAGAAAAAAATCATGTTCATATCATTTGTAGCTTCTTGTTGTGTCATTGTTCTTTTTGAGGATATTAACCTCTTTGGCTTTATCAGTCCTTTCATTGGGGGTACTTTTTCTTATTTACTTGTTTTGTTTTTGAGGATGAGGATTGAACCCGAAGCCCCATGCAGGCTAGGCAAACACTGGGACACTGAATTACATCCCCAGACCCTGTATTCATTTTTATTTCTATTTTCAAAAGGAGTTATGTCTCTGCTTTTAGGGATAGGCTTGTGTTTATGCATAAAAATTCCAAAACACCAATTGGACAGGTCTCCTTGGACTCTTTTCTTAGCCAGGAACTCTGCTCCCAAGCATATTCATTGCTTCTCAGCTGAGTTACTCCATCCAATGCTTCTAATGGAATATTCATTTAAAAATGAAACTCAAGCCAGCTGTACTGATTTGGAGTCTGTGAAGCATAATTATTTTAGGAGACTCTGTAGAGGTTAACCTCATTATTTTGATTATGAATCACATGCAGAACACTTTATTTTTGCAAAGAATCTTGGCATCATTTCATAATTTAAAGTCAAATGGGACTCAGTGGGGATATGTCACCCATTACAGATGGGAAGGAAAGCCAAGCAGAGCCAAACAATTGGACAGCAAGTTCATCATTAACCAATGGGTCACAGCATAGCTTGCTGAAGACTGTCCATTCAAGTCTAGCTCAATCAAGGAAATACAATCTCCCTCAAGTGGAAATCATTAGTTAGGCTGTCTCTCATTTTCTACCACTGAGTAAACATTTTTGGAGATACATTTATCTAACAGTGCAACCCATTTTGATATCGGTACAATAGTTATTCACCTGAAAATCGGTCATAGCTTTATGATGTTAAGAAACCAGATCACATTGATATAAATATTAATGTCTTAAAGAGTTTAAATTTATTTTGTGTCTCAACAATGCTCTTCACGTTCTATTCGACTGTTAAAAAGCTGAGCACACTTTATAATAACTGTGGATTGACTATACTAACATCAGTCCAGTGCTAGAAATTCTCAAGTATTGCATTAATATTGTTTTCTGGAGCCCTATTGGTGTATGGTGTATATTTTAGTCATGTGAGGCTGTGGTAGCTAGATAGTAGAGACTAGGTGATGTAAGCAGCAAAGGGTTATCTCTCACTAGCTATGGAGGTTGGGTGGTCTGAGACCAAGGGGCTACTTTGTTTGGGTTGTAAGTGATGACCCTCTTTTAGTTTACTCAGAGAAGAGATATAGGGCGACAGGAAGAGAGAGGTGGAGATAAAGAGAGAGATTGAGGGGAAAAAAGAGAAGAATGAATAAATGTAAGAGAAAGAATTTTCTCTATTTATTTAACCATATAAACATAGACTTGATTGGGGTTTGATTAGTCATTTTAAAAGTATGTATATAATGCATATTGCCCCTTTCATCATTATTTCCCATACCCACCAAGTAAGCTCTCCCCTCCATTTTCTTAGTATCATAAGATATGCATTAATATTATGCCTATGTTTTCTTTTCTCTTCCTTTCTTCACTCATGATTGGCTAATTTTAAACTGAACTGAATCACATGGTCATCAATGATCATGATAATTAGGATGGCTAGTTGAGTTTGACTTAATCATATATACATTTCCAGAACTATATGTGCATCTCCAAATAAAGCTGTAGAAAGAGGACAGAGGCTTTCTAGAAAATTCAACTAGCACTTAGCAGTAGGAATAATAACTAAAGCCTGGCAAAATGAGTAACAAATCACCACTTCCAGTTATTCACCTTCTTGCCAACTTTATACAATAATTAAGAAACAAATGGCATAATTATTTGCTCATTCTCCTTCACATTTTTGGTTTAAATAAACCATGAATTCTTACAAGACAATATGTTGGAAATTAACTGTACAACTTGGTGGTGGGGGGGTGGGGGACTGGGGAAGAGGGAAGGTGGGACAAAAATGAGGAAAGGGGTAATAAGTTTGACAAGAAATGTACTCACTACGTTATGTATGAAACTATAACTCTTCTGTACATCACTTTGACAAAAAATTAAATTAAAAAAATAAACCATGAGTTCTAGAAAAAAATGACTAACACATAGATCCTTCTAAGAGTAATTTTCTATTAAACCTTGTATTCATATATCAAAAAAATATGGTTCCCACAAGCCTTCTCTGAAAAAAGACAGTCCATTAAATACTACAACCAAAGGAATCTATTGAAGAAAAGAGCTGACTCCTGCATCTAACTGTTCCTTTAAATAAATGTTTTCCTTTATCTTGGACTTTTATTACTTCTGTATTACTTCTTGGTATTATATATTATACTATGTCTGAGAGACCATTTCGATTTCACCAAAACTTAATTCAAGGCAGCCAAATTAAATCATCCCAATGATTCATTAATTTCCCAAGAAGACCTTCAGACCTCAAATTAAAAGGAGTCAACTTAAGTACTTAATTGTTTTTACAGATTTTTTTCTTCATTGATTTTAATTAAGGTCTTCCTTGTGAGCTTGGAGGATTTTCATTACCTAGTGAAATAACAGTATTAGAAGACAGGTTAGCCAACAAGTTAGATAGACCCAGCCCTTTTGCAAGAGGTACTTGCTCTGAAATATTGGAGAAGAAGAATCCAATTTCCCTTAAAAGGGGTCTTGAAAAAGAATATTGAATCCTATCAATGTTCTCTTGGCTACCTTAGCGAAGGCAGAAATTCTACTGAATATGGACTGCAAATGGCCAAAACTGTGAACTTGACATTGGAGAGTAAAGTTAGCTAAGAAAACCTGACCTCTAAGAGTCTTTGTAAGTGCTAGCTACCCTAATACTTTAATTGAGGTGACTATGGTTCATTTTTGTCAAATTGGAAGAGCTTCTGCAAGCCTAATCATTTTCCCCTAAATAACAGAGCTTTCCAGTCCAGTCATCTCTCTCCCTTAGAGGCCATTAGAAGCTGCAAATGAATTCTTTGAATGCATTTGTGTTAAGGAAGCAATGGATTCATACCTTAGTGAGTGCAAAAACAAAACAGCATAACCAAGAGATTACAGAGGAAAGAAGTAATTTCTAGTTGTAGCTGCTAAAGAGAACATGGAGATAGATTCCACTGGAATGCCCTTCCAATAAAGGGATGTTGTGGATTTTATTTGGGGAACATGTCCATGCTATAGAGAAAAGTATATTAATAGTAGGTAGGTATACTCATTGTCACATAGACTTTAACATCAGAACTTGGGATATAGGAACAATGGAAGACAGGATTCTGGGTATATTCAGTTTAAGGTCATAAAGTACATGTGAAAAAGGTTAAAATGCTAAACAAGTGTACTGCTAGACACACTCAATTTATCCAAAAACCATTTCAGCTGAAAGAAAAGGAAAGGGCACTTCAAAGTTGTATTGATATAGGACTTTCTGGTGAAGTTTGTCTGTCTCAGTGGCTGCTCAAAGCACAGAATTCTCAATGGGGCAGCCTCTGTTTTATATTCTGCTGACTTCTCAGTAGTACATGGAGCTCAAGAATTACATATCTTCTCCTAGTCGCAGTGTCAAACCTGTGGATAATGTCTTTATCAATTTATTTTTAGAAATTCAATGGACATAGGTGATATATGCAAACGTACATATTGAGGATATGAATATTAAAGTAATGTTGTACAAGATAAGTGGGATGATGTCAGGTGAGTTACTCTAAATTCTCTGGAGAAGCACAACCATTGAAAGATTTAACCTATATAACAGAGACTTCCTGTGTGCATGTGGATATGGATATGCATATGGAAATGAAGCAACCACTTAACACAATTGTTCATTGGCATTGCTCACTGTATTCAACAGTTCAAGTATAAGTCTTATAACGATCTTCATGCTCACTGAGTTTTTATTACAAGGGACCCTGACTTCTAGAAAATAGTATGAGACTAAGGCATTGATACAAGTATGTAGAATATCTTTATAAGTTTGGTAGATAAGTAATCAATGATAGAAAGCTAGATGGTGTGTTCCAGAGAGAGAGAGAGAGAGAAAGAGAGAGAGAGAGAGAGAGAGACAGAGACAGAGACAGAGAGACAGAGACAGAGAGACAGAGAGACAGAGACAGAGGCAGAGACAGACAGAGAGAGGGAGAGAAAGAGACAAAGAGAGACACTTACACAGTAGAATTGGCTTCTAGAGTCTTGAAGACCAGAACCATCACAATTTTCCCGTGGCTGTTGAGCTATCCTGAATACCACTCTTGAAAGTCTACTTTCAGTAGTAGCAGGTGAAATGCCCCCGAAGAACAAGGCAGAAAAAAAAAGCCTGTGTTTAAGAGTAGGAGATAAGCACCTCCTGCTGTTACTTTTCTTTCTATTTAGGTTCTCATTAGATCAATTGATGGTCACTGTGGGGGGAAAATCATCTTACACAAATCACCCATTCCAAATGCTCATATTATCTGGAAGCATCTTCATAGGCACACCCAGAATATGTTTAATGCTCAATTTTGGCACTCCTTAAAGGCTGGCCTAGCGGACAATAAAATAACAGGATAGAATAACTATCTTGCATGATGACTGTTCAGAATAAGGCAGGCACCTTTGGCTCTAAATTTAAGAAGGCACCAAAATTCTTGGTAGCTAAGATAAATACTTTTTAATGCCATATTTAAGAAAAAAATGAATATTAACCGAAGAATCCATAGTGTATAAAGTAAAATATTTTTACTAAAGATATAAGCTGACCTGAACTTTTTCTGGGATTAAACGTCACTCATGTTGTCTTTCTCCCAGGCCTGTGGAAAGTTGAACAGTGGAAGTGAGTATGTATCCTTGTCACTTAAGAAATGAGTATGTGAAGCATCATGAGAGGACAAGAGGGAAAGGGAAATTCTAGTGGATGGGAGGTCAACTGATATAAATGTGCACTGCACCACTAATAATATTATCATTGAAACAAAGTATAGTGCCATATATCACTCTCAGAAGAGCACATGAGGAAACAATTCACGGAGAGACAAAAGCCAGTTAAGGCAGAGAGTCTTCTACTTGCCAACCACAAGTCTTAATCTGATAGTCACACAATAAACAAGTCATAGTTTATCTTTATTTTAGTTATTTTTGAGGTCCTGGAAATGGAAGCAGGGCCTTGTGCATGCCAGGTAATTGCTATACTACTGAACCCTATCCATCACCGTGCATACATTTTAAACATTTTCCTCTACTATTTGAAAATCCTCCTTTTTCAGTTCGAATCCTCTCAGGGTTAATGTGTTTATTATCAATTCAAAGATTATCCAGTTGGTTTTTGTGATATAAAACCATAAGAGTAGCAATGGAAAAGTACTTATCAATCACTACATGTAAAGTTTAGTATCATCACCATCAGTATCAGTATGATTTTTTCCCAAGCTCTTACATTATCTCCATATTTCTAATGATAAAAATATGAAAATAAGCAAGCTACATCACCAAGAAGAAGGCATGTGAATTCTGTTTATGAATTTAAGTGGTCTTCCATCCTCACTCCTGCTCAAACATTTTATATCTACAAAAGCACATGCAGCCAGAAGAGATATATTCCAAAGCAATCAAATATTAGCATGCCAACTGGCAGAATCTCCGATTTACGTCTCTAACACCATACCAACTGTCCATGTCAGACCAATGAACTATCATTTGATGAAATTGTCACACTTCAAAAATGTTTACTCTTGAAACCGAGAGATTCTTCCTTACTTTTGGAGAACTGCTTTTACATTTTATAGTATAAAACAAAGAGCAGCTGCAATTAAAATTCATGTCCATAGCAAATGTATAAGTGTCTGTTTAAATAAATGCTTGGGTTACATGGGGAAAGACATCTTCCCTCCCCAAATACAGAATAGAGCAGGGCAGTCTTAGGAACTCCTTGCTCATGAAAATATAAGACTCTGGGATTGTGATGAGAAAGATGCTAGATAATATTGCATAAATGGCACTTTCTTTTTATTTCTTTGTTATGGAAGGTGGTATAATTTTAAATCATTAACCATGGGGAATTGTCAGATGCAGCTGAGCTGTACTTCCCACCTCTTAGGTGGTATTGACCACATCATTTCACATTGAATTGCTCACACCAAGATCATCTGCAAAGGTATAAGACAGAATCTCACTGGGTGGGGAAGCAGCTATAGAACACCCCAGAACCAGGTACTACCTGACCTGTACCAAATGTAACTCTTCTAAATCATTTAATCAAATGCAAGGGAGGGGTTGTTAAATGATAGAGGTCAAAGTCTGGGTCCTTTCTCTAATATTCTCTTGAAGTTTTGGTTTTTGGCTTTGGTTGTAATCAACTTAAAACATTAATTCGTTGAATGTATTTCCGTCATTCAGCATATTTTTTCTATATCTTATTAATTATTTTCTTGTTATTGTAAATGTAGAAGGAGGATTTAAAAAAAAAAGGATAAGCAACTACACCAATGTGAATTTCTGATGTAGCAATTAAAGCTCCTAGGCTTCTCAATAAGATAGCTATACTGAAAAGCAGAAAATATTGATGAAAGTGGGCCAGGCATAGTGGCTCATGCCTGAAATCCAAGCAAACTACTGAGAAGGAAGAGAGGGAGGATAGTGATTGACAGCAGACCATGTAAAAATTTTAGCAAGACCCTATCTAAACAAATGAACAGGGCATGTTGGCATTCACTTATGATCCCAGCTATGTGGAAGTTAAATATTAGAGGAATATGGTCCAATGTTAGCTAGCTAAAACAGAGAGACTCTGTCCTAAAAATAACTATAAGAAAAAAAAAAGAATTGGGGACTTGCCTCAAGAGGTGGAGTACCTATCTAACAAGTGTGAGGCATTGGGTTTAAAATCTCCATATTTACCCCTCTCCCCTAAAAAATCCCCAAAGAGAATATATATACAAATGTAACGGTATGATATATAGATATATGTGCATATATATGAAAAAAAATGGTTGTACATTTTCATTGATTGAAAGAGTTAAATCCATACCATCTGATGTGATCTGCAGATTAAATGTGATCTCTACTAATACCATTGAAGTTTATAGAGAAATGGAAAATAATTCTAAAAATCTGTGGAATAACAATCTAACATGGTAAGACCTTGAACAAAATCAATAAAATTGGAGGCATGGTACAATCTAATTCCAACATCTACAAGCAATGGAAACCAAAATAGTACGTTACTGGCACCATATGTATGTATAGGTGTGTGTATATGTGTGTGTGTGTGTGTGTGTGTGTGGTGTGTGTGTATACACACTAATGGTGTAGATAGAAAGCCCAGAGAGTTCACTATTTTGGCATAATGATCTTAGACAAAGTTGCCAATGATGTATAATAGGGCAATGTCAGTATCTTCAGGAGATGTTGGGAAACTAAAAGTGCATTAGGGCTTAGACAAAGACAGAATTGTTAAAGACTTGAACTGCAGAATCTAAAAAGTATGAAATTACAAAATAAAACATAGGAGAAAACCATTCTGACATTAGTATTTGGAAGCATTTTTGGATGTGACCTTTAAATATAAAGTATAAAAGGAAAAAGTGACAAGTGAAATTGCTTTAAAGTGTATTTCTTCTGTATATCAAAGGAAATGATGAACATCTAACAAAGCATAGCATACAGAACTGGAGAAACTATCTCTATCTATCTTTCTACTTATCTATCAAATCTACACAAAACCATCCATTCGATAAAGAGTTAATATCCAATGACAAGAAAACAAACAATCCAATTAAGAAAGGACAGAAATTATAGAGATTTATTTAAAGATTACATATATACACAACATTACTAATCATTAGGCACAGTGAGATATTTGTTAGGATGACTATTATAAGATAAAAGGTAACAATTCTTGGATTGTATGTGAAGAAAAGAGAAAGAGAGCCTGATACAGTGTTGGTGTGGAGGTAAATTAGTATAGCTATTGTGGAAGGCACTATAGAAATTCCTCAAAAATGATGTATGATTTAGCAGGTTCACTTGTGGGTATACATCTACTGGTAAAGCAGCTGGTATATCACAAGGTGTCTCTGTTCTCAAATTCATTACAAAATATTTACAATAGGCAAGACATGTATATACATAGATAAATAGAATGTATGGAACACAATGGGACATGATACAGCCTTGAAATAAGGCAACTTGTCATTTGTGACAACAGTATGAACCTAAAGGACATTTAATCTGAGTGTAGTAAACCATGTATATATTTTATCACCTTACCTCTATAAAGAAACTAAAATGATCAAACCTATAGAAGTGGGAAATGGAATTACTATTCCCAGGGTCTAGGGAAGGATACATTTTGAATTAGGCAAAAGGAATGAGTTCTGAAGTTCCCCTGTACAACATAGTAGCTAGAGTTAATAATACATTGTAAACTTGAAAATAGCTGAGAGAGTAGGTCTTAAATGGTATTACCATAGAAATGTATCATCAGCAAGGTGATGGCTGTGTTAATTATTTTGATTTACTCATTTCACAAAGCATGCATGTACCAAACCATCATTTTGTATATCATAAATCTATAAAATTTTTATTTGTCAATTACAAAAAAAGATGAACAAAACACTACCAGGCTTCCCTCAGCAGTTTTGTGTGTGAATTTCATGTGAGACATTTTCCTATGCAGTTAAGAAAAAAAGATTTGGGAACAAAGAGGGTTACATATTTCTCAATTTCTTAGTAGAAAGTTATACTCTTATCAGCAAGTGAATTTTGTTCTTACAATTTTATAGTACTGGGCATTAATTTGTGTGAAGATGAGCAAAACTAAGGCAATACGTTTAACTTCTCCAACTGTGAAAGTTGCTTATTAGTAAATATCCTCTAAATGATATTATTCATATCAAAACAGTACTTATTTACTGAACACTGATTTCTTCCATGGATTATGCTATGCAATTCTCAGATTAAGAATGCTGACAATATGACTACCACTATTTGACACAAGACAAACTATGTGAAAGATGAAACTACTTGGCCATGTTTGCAAACAGGCAAACAAGAGAAGATATGATTTTATCACTATGGCTTGATGTGAAAATTGACACATACTCCCTGGCTTTCTTAATGTATTAAAGACTATAAAACATGTCTTTAATTATGGGTTCATGCTTGATTTTTTCCCATGACAATGTACATAATACTTTGATGTGTATTCCTCAAATTCTAGGCACATATCAGTCAGTATTGTTTGAGTTATCAAATCAGAAACAAGTGATAAGAATTAGAAATGCTGTAGGAATGGTGATCTAAGCATTTAGATCATAGAAGATTATCTGCATTCTAGTGGAGTGTTCTGAATTTCTGTTAGCAAAAATTTGTTCTGTTCCAAGTGATCTTGGAGGTAACAATATATAAAATAATGCTGAGGAATGGAAACAAAATACTAAGGATCATGTGATCCCTAAAACCTTATGAAGAACCCTACTTTGGGTCGACAGTAAAAGTTATAAAAAAAAGGACAAATAACTTCAAGCTAATTTAAATGTATGCTATACCTCAGGATTTATTTGCTTCAGTGAGTATTCTTAGGCTAACTCAAATCTCAGACCCTAATTTCACCACGATTGTACATAATTAGTAAGGAACTTATACCAGTGCAATTTATAAAGCTCAACCCAGGAAGAGTGTAATTCAAAACTTGTGAGTTAAGACTTAGATAAATTCTCATCTTAAGTTAACTTAAAAAAATACTTTACAGCTCTCCATTTATTTCAATGTCTGGCTGCTTAGGAAAGGCCTAAGATGCTCTAACCAGCTTCAGGAACGCCATTCCTACCTTTGGCCTAATCAGCCTACCAGGATTCTTACTGGATGTTATGCTTTGGTTTTATTCTCATATCCACAACAAGGGCTCAGATAACTGAGAAGGCATTGGTGGGGGGCGGGGCGGCAGTGGTAATATCAACTCATTGACACCACCCTGCAAGTGATATCTATTCTGAATAACCCTGTCATGTAATAACAAAAAAAATGAATTCAAATACAAGGAGAATTGAAATATCGAAGAACTTATTAAAATCTGTGGGGCTTCGGGTTAGAGAAGGGTTTTTTACATTGGAGGGATGCCTCGCTCTTTCATGTACAGACTGCAGTGCAATTTAGAAAGCAAGGTGAACAAGAGAGCCAGAAACACAGCCACCCAGACAGACAGACAGCCAGACAGACCGAGAAAAGAGAGGGAGAGGGATAATGTGGAAGAGAGAGAGAAGAAAGAGAGAGAAATAATGATCCAGTTAATAAATGGGATGGTCTTAAAGAGCTGGAGTACATTTCACTCTCAGACTTATATAGTCTTGGGAATCAGCTCAATTCAGGAAGGAGGTAATGAAAATGAGGCCTTTAATGGCGGTAATGTGTGAGAAAGAATGTGGCTTATATTTCATTTCTGAATTACAAATATGAATGCTGTGGAGGCTAAAAAGGTTTATCCAAAGTAAAATAACCAATCTGCCATGAACCAGAAACTAGAATTAAATAATTTAGGCAGCCTAAATTTTCTATTATCTCATTACTATTTATATAAATCATGGTTAATGAGGTTTAAAATAGGAAAAGCTGCAGGGGGAAATATACTTTTTAATTGTAAATGAGAACTTATAGCTTAATACTAAAAACCTGAAAAACTTTGGGAAATTAAGAGGGTTGCCCAGAATTAATGGAATGACATTGTCTAAAAATTAGGAAATTAGGAAGAGCTGTCTTGCTCATTTGCAATATAAAATCTTTAGGAACGAAAAGATGGTTTCAGATTTTTTTTCCTTCTGATTATGTGCTGGAGAAACATACTAGTTTTTCTCAGAATAGCAACATGCTGGGAAAATCCACTCCTATTTTTCTTCACTATTGACGCTTCAGGTGGGATTGCGAATGTAAAGAAGTCTCCCCGACATGTCAGACCTTCTGTTCTCAGTGAGTGGCAAAATTCTGGCATATCATTGGCTGTGAGCTAAGGAAGCTACATCCTCCTGGGAATTTCTTTCCCATCTTAGTTGTTATGCAGGACTGTTACACGTCTGCTATGACGCCCTCCGTCTTTCAGTCCTAGCTAATGCTCTTTGCAAACTTCCAGAAAGCCCAAGAACTTGAGTCAATAATGACATTTTTTATTTCTTCTCTCTGAATTATTTTGATGATTACTTTTTCTTTTTCTGATTTTTGATTCTCCCTATTCAGGAGTGCTTTTAATAGCAACTTCCTCCTTTTTATTTATTATTTTTTTATTTTTAGAGGATAGTTGATTTTGTATTTAGTCCTTCGCTGATCAGAAGGCCAGATAAAAATCCAGCTTAGTTCAGCTTCTCTTCCAATCTTAGAGAATTTAAATGTAAACAAAATATCATCATCCCAAAGGTAAGAATAGTTGTTATTGCATTTTCACTTTCAATGGCTGTGTCATTAGATGTAGATTATTAAGTACCTTGTTAAATGTCCACACATCTATTTCAAACACCAGCCCCCTGTAATCTGGCCCTTAATAATCCTAGATTTCTCCATTTTGCCTATATCTTGAATCTTTATGAAGTCATCATTTCATTATAAATAATATATAATATACTATATTACATATAGTATATTATATGTATACATAAAATTTTCCTGGTCTATAGCATATTGTTGTACTTAAGGGAGAAACACTTATCTTCTTTGATTTTTCAACATAAAGCTGATGCTATATGAGATGTACCAAATTCTCACAGTATAAAGTATAATTTTCAGTATTTATACTCAGGGTTTTAATCCTGTGTAGACTCTGTGGGCAATATGGTACATCATTCCTTTAACACTTTAATGGTGCTTTCCTTTGATTTGAAATTAAAATATAAGATATCTGATGTCAGGTAGCATGTCTCATAATTGTTATAAGAAACTCTTAAACATTTGACAGATTGTTTTTCAAAACTTCAGACTGATTGTCTCACTGGTTTATAAATATAAATTATCATTTCATTTTCATATTGTTCTATA
Organism: Perognathus longimembris pacificus; assembly: GCF_023159225.1. Lineage (NCBI taxonomy): Eukaryota > Metazoa > Chordata > Mammalia > Rodentia > Heteromyidae > Perognathus > Perognathus longimembris. The sequence goes on along the minus strand of NC_063174.1, from coordinate 50,708,384 downwards.
TTCTATACTGTCCATATTTTTCTAGTCTGCTAAATGGAAGTTCTACTTTTATTTTTTTCCTTCAGTTCAGAAAAGGAAAATATTTACTTCTCTTCTCCAAAATGCAACACAAAAGATAAAGTACTTCATTTGGGTTTGGCCTGTGGTTCAATAAATGTAGAACAGTTCCCTTACTGTTTTAGAAAACCACACAAGCAGATTAGACCAGTAGATGGCTCTCTAATTCCTGAATTAAAAAAGGAGATCGGAGCTAGTACATTTGACTTCTGGTGAGCAGATTTGATTTGATTGCACCAATGACAGGAATAAACTTGATGCCGACTTGCTGAAATGGGACTCTTTATGCTGCTTTGTCATGTAGCTTAAAATGAGAAAGCTATTCTTTGACCCTCCTTGTCCTTGCCAAGTCGCAAAGATTGTTAAAGGAATCATCACCAGCAAAAATGACAATTTGTTCCAGTGTGAAAAGAACACTGGCTTCATCAATACAGAGCAACTTCATCCTCAGGATTTATCAAGAGATCCGGAACTAACAGAAAAAGGAACAACAACAACCACAAAAAAACAGATACAATTCTCACCTTCAGGTAGCAGGAACTTGCTTGTCACAGTAGACATCTTATGTGGGATATAACTGCAATAATGTAGGAAGAAGATAGAATGTGGGCTACTTAGCAACATGAGATTCAGTTAAATATAATATTCCTACTTATCCTTACAGATAGCATTATGGCTTTTTTATGTCTGTTCTGGAAATGAAAGTTTGGAAACAAAGAAATGTTTTTCAAGTATTGTGCAAGTCCTCATCCAACACTTACAAAGAGAAAAAAATAAACTGCATTCATCAGCATACACATGAATATGTCTCCACGTATATGTTTGTGTACAGTACAGAATTCTATGCCATAACTATACCCGCCTCTTTTACAAAAAAAAAGTTATACTCCATTTCATATTGTATATTCAGCTGCTCTCTCTCTCTCCCAGAAGCCAGGTTTTTAAAAGTCCTCAAAATAAACCTGGCAGAAGATCAATATGTGTCCTGTCAGAACTTACTACCATGCTTCGAGACATGGTTCATTTCAGTATTACTTCTTTTAAACAACATAGCCAAAGTCGCAGACCTTACTTTCACAAAAATCTGCATGTGCAGGTGAGGAATTCTGGAGTGTAGTTTATAGTGGGTAGAGCATAGAATTGGTGCATAACTTTGACTTTGACAGTAACATTACACTATGCTGAAGGATTCTAAACACATATGACTTGCATGAAAGTTGCATTCGACATATTTTCTGAGGTTTGGAGTGACACAGTCAACTATCCATTCATATGGGTAATTACAGTGGCTGGGGCAGAGAGCTGTTATCTCATGTGGGCTCACCCAACTCATAAGGCTTAGATCTAAAATGGCTTATCCCAATAAGCCATCCTCAATTATTTCCATGCAATTGGAGATTCTTGAATCTGCCAACTCTCTCTAGGATAAAGGAATGTGATTTTAAGCAGGAACAGAAGGAAACCAAGATACTCAACTTCAAGCTGAGCTCACGTGGCTCAGTCTGCTTATGCTGAAATTTCAAATAAGTGCTGGATTTTCTTCCTTTTACCCCTGAGATGATGAACACAGGGAGAAGAAGCCACTGTGTGCATCAATTTGTTGTATTTGAAATCCATGAAATATGATCATGAGTAGTACATCCTTAAAATGAAATATTCCTCAGGAAGCAAGGAATTCCAACCTAATAATAGTTGTCATAAAAGTTACAACTTTTGGGAAGAGACAACATCTCTATTTTCATTTGGTGTCACATTTTACTATTGTCATATTGACCACATTTGAGTGCATGCATTTATATGCCCAGATTCTTTGGTTTTCTGCTTCTGTAAGAGGGGAGTTAATAAACACCCCTTAAGTTGGCAGAACACCCAGTGGCCTGTGATTTCAAGTCAACCCTCTTCATGTTTATATTGTTTTGTATATTTGGGATGGGTTGGAAGAGACTTTGAAGGAAAAAAAAAATGTTTTCAATTCTGTATGTCCCTGGACAGAAAGGAATAAAGGAGGAATGATAGAAATGATAGAGTATGGATAAAAAACTCTTTGATTTGTCTTTTATATATAAACAATTCAATATTCAAAGATTAACAGTACTTTAGTTGTTTTGACTGTTGAAGATTGCTCTCCTTATGAGTAGCTATGAGAAGGCACTGCTAAGTCTAGTATATTATTACTGGCAGAAGTAGCTGCCTAGATACCCTAGGGTTAAAGACAAAACATAAAGACTAGAATAATAGGCATAAAATGGCCCCTGTTCTAATGAAGTTGGTGCCCCCAAATAAGGGCCTTTGTTACTCCTTAACTCTCTTAGCCTGTAAAGAGGGAAGGGTGAGATAATCAAAATGGTAAGAAGCATTGATTTGAAGAATTCTTTGATCTCTACCTGAGAAGCATAGCAGCTTTTCAGCAGGTTCTTCCAACTATGATGCTGAAGGCAATTGTACTCATGGCTATCATTGGGTATTTTTGCAAGATGGTGCACCTCAGGCACAAAATCAAAAACAAACACAATAATCACTGGAGACCAGTTTAGGTTTCCAAAAACTAACTAGGCCATCTTAGCCACATTATTTATGTGTCTGGCCAGGACTATTAAACAAGTAAATCAAGACAAACCTGTTATGTGGATTTGAATTTCAAAAACAAAAAATCAAGTGACAAATTATGGTGTCTTTTTAGGTATATGAAAAACTGTGTGATGGCAGTTAAAAAGGGAAAAAAGAATATTAGCTAGCTTTTTATCTAGTGTGATTGGCACCAGGGAAATCTTTTATTAGTCTTCATATTTGCGGAGGGATTTTGTAAGAAAGAAACAGATAGGTTTCTTTTCTACATGACATAGTAACTCGGTTTTTATTGTCTGCACCTACCTGATAAAGGGATGAAGAAATTCCCAAAAACAAAGCAGGCCCCAGGGGTCAGTCAGATACCACTTCCATCTTTGAAATGGCTGCAATGGCCAATGTGCTTAGTCCAGATGTTATGGCTTTAACAGGTCCCATCCAAGCTTCCAATTTCACTGTTACCACAATGTTAAGAGATGGACTCTTTAAAAGCTGATTAAGACAAAAGGCCTGCCTTCTCAGTAAAACAAGTAAGGCCTTTTGAAAACAGGCTTCACAGGATATTAGCATAACTTACCTGTCTGACTTCTGTCCAATAAGGACAGACCACGAAGCCTCCCACCAAGACCACATGCTATTGGTCTGTTTTGTAATTCCAACCATCCAAAATTATGAGAAATAGGTAACTTTTCCTTATAAGTTTATCCCAAAAAGGAGGCTGGAAATGTGGGTTAGTGATAGAGTGCTTGCCTAGCATGTACTAAGCCCTGCGTTCGATTCTTCAGCACCACATAAACAGAAAAAGTGGTAGAGTGCTAGCCTTGAGCAAAAGGAAGCCAGGGACAGTGCTCAAGCCCAGAATCCAAGCCCCAGGACTACCAAAAAGAAATTTACCTGGAGAAATGCAACCATATTGAATCATAGAGAGACCAGAATCTGTCACCCATCTTCCTGTTCACCCAACAGGCTGTCTGTTTCTAAAGACCATGTTATCTGAACACTGAAGAACAGAAACACAGAGCCTTGCAGTCTTACACAAAAGCATTCCTAAAATGACTCACGTTTAGTCTCCAAAACAACGCTAGCATTCCATGTAAGTAGCCAGGCTGGGGATGAGAATATTTCATAGGATCAAACTGTTTTTGTAAGTAGCTCAACAATGTAGGCCAACAATGAATTTGACCCAAGCAATTTATGAACATTTATGAAAACTAAGAGTGACATTCTTGAAGCTTACTTGAACACTGTAGTTGGCAATAAAAAAAAAGTATTCCAATTCCAAACTTGTTACTCCGTGTTCAGCGCACATAATAAATGATTGCATTCAGATCTAAGAATGATCATGAGCCCCTGAAGTACATTGGTGATAGGAGCATGACCTGTTTTCTATTCATTTTGCACTAGCAATGTCCTGTTCTCTATTCTAAATCCCAATGTTTTATTACCTTACATGAGTGTTTTTAGATATTTAAAGTGATAAAAATGGTGGACTTACATGATATCAGCTAAGACACAGCTTTTTGTATGCTATTTTTCTTAAATATTACTTGTGCTTCTAGGCAACTGAAAAATTAAGAACAGATTTTAGCCAAAGGAGTCCCATGTGCCTCTGGATCTTACACCACTCAAAGAATTCAAAGCTGAGTGCTTTCCACTATCTTTCTCTGTTTTACTGGAGGCAAAGTGTTTGTATCTCTCTCTTTAGCAAACCAGTTTGCAAAGAATCAGGGCTCTAGGAGTAAAGCAGCAGGATGGGAGAAAGGAGCATGTGATCATGCCAATTCCTACTAAATCAATTAGAAATTGTTGAGAAGTTTGTTTTTTGTTTTTTTTTGTTTTGTTTTGTTTTATCACAGCATGGTTGCCCATACCACTGGAATGTCTTTAAAGGGTATATGTAAGAACATATTTTTCCCTTCATATTGATGTCACAAATCGAGCCTGTCCCCTCTCATTATTAGTTAGGAGAGGAAAGTAGAAGGGCAAGATAGCAGAAGTTCAGAATTAGTTGGTGATGTGTACTTTCAAGATGTCTGATTTTCCTCTGAAATCAGTAAGCTGGGGACAATGAAATGACCACACAGTGTAAGTACATTCACATTTTTCATCGTTCTGACATATTTCAACACTGTTATTGACCTCCTCCCACAAAGAAACTATGGCGGCCCTCACATGGAAATACATTTGATTAAACAAAATTCTCCAAATTGCTTAATATGATTTTTTTTTTTTTTTGGCTAGTCCTGGGGCTTGGACTCAGGGCCTGAGCACTGTCCCTGGCTTCTTTTTGCTCAGGGCTAGCACTCTGCCATTTGAGCCACAGCGCCACTTCTGGCCATTTTCTATATATGTGGTGCTGGGGAATCGAACCCAGGGCCTCATGTATACGAGGCAAGCACTCTTGCCACTAGGCCATATCCCCAGCCCCTGCTTAATATGATTTTATTGTTTCACAATTAAGAGTTGTTTAATTCTCTCGGTGTGTAATATGGCTTATTTTACTTGCTCCCTCTTCAAAAAGAAACGAAACAAGAAAAAAATTGAAACTCTGATCCATATACTTCAAATATATTTTTGTTTGTGCTTTACACATGTGCGGCACATTCCTTTAAACCCCAATACTAGAATCCTAGCTTTTCCAATATAATGTTTGACAGTAATAATGGGTGAGAAAGGATTCATTTCCCATTGAAAGTGTTATGGAACTTCTAAGGAACGTACTCATTTGCGCAACTAAAATAAAATGGCCTTCTAAGGAACCTGCATCCTCCTTTAAGGCTGGAGAGAGTTGATAATCCTAGAGAAGAATGAGCCAATGATAACTAGTCTGACTTGTATATAAATTACATGATCTGGAAAGTGAATGCTAAGTCATAGCGTGCACACGCATGCAGGTGCGCATGCATACACACACACACACACACACACAATGTGGTTTTTTATATGCAGGAATCTCAAACACATGGATTTAGTCAAGCATGACCAAATTCTTCATGAAGTGCATCTGAATTGCAACTATGATGCTGCGACTTTCTACTATAAGGTGGAAACAATGATAGCTTCTGATTTGTAAAGCAATTGCCACCAATAATGCCTTTGCATGAAATACATGGCCAGGCAGGCAGTGGCAGACAGCAAAGTATGTAATGTTTTCTGTTCACTTTCATGACTGTTTCCAGCTAGCTTTGTTCTTAGAAAATATGAAAAGAACTGAGATGTTTCTACCAATAGTTAAAATCTTTCTGGTGTCCATCTTGTGCTATCTGCAGTGATGAATATTATGTAGGGATGATTGCAGATACATATTGAACATTATAAAACACACTTTTTTTCTTGCAAAATAAAATCTCATGCAGTCTCTGAATCAGTTTATCCAAATATACCTTAAAATAGTATAATTTCGGTAACTTAGAAGCAGAATAAGTTTTCTCACATTTGCTTATTGGACCAATTAGATGAAACCTTTGGGAGTCATTAAAAACTTAATGGCATTGTTGTTTAATACTAGACTCATTAAATTATGTTTTTATTGTGAATTAAAGAAAAGGCACTAGGAAATATTTGATTATTCTTATGTTAGCTCTTTATAAAGTTGCCTTCCTGCCACACTTTGCAACTGAATAATCTAAACAATTTCTTGTTCTTTGATACACAAAATAAGACTCACACAGAACATTGGTAAAGAATGCTGTAGATTCTAGGGGCAGATCTGTGCTATTTGTTAATTGACCTCAGATATGCAGTAAGAATTCTTGGTTAAGTTTTAATTTTTAAGTAAACTTTTTGAAGCAGGTTTAAGTTCACAGCAAAATAGAAAGGAACAGGCAATACCTTAATTTATACACATGTGACTTACCTTCTATCAATATCCTTACTAGAGTTGGTTAACATTTTTGATTTTGTCTTACCTCATTTTTTCTATACAAAATGGAATAATAATTGTGCCTATTATTAAGGGGACTAAGTGATCCTGAGAGGATCTTAAGAGGAAGAAATAATTCATATTCATGAGGAATTTGGGGCTATTCTTGACACAGAAGTGCTTGCCAAATCATTTAAAAGCATGCTTAATAAAGAATCATTGAAAGTTCAATTGTTTACTTGGTAAAATAAATCTCTATAAAAATAAAGAGGAAAGATAAATTGTAGGATATTCAGTCAATGCATTTTTAGTGGCATGTTGGTTTTATTGACATAGTTTTAAATCTGCGAATGTCTGTACAAAGGCGTTACAATTTGACATGCTCACTTGTGCTATAGTGCATCGTGATCTGAGCCAACTCTTCCATCATCCTCCCTCTCCCCCTCCCATCTACCCTTTTCCCCATCAGTCTCATCAAGTTCCCATGTATGCATGGAGTATTTTGACTGTATTCATCTATCATTCCCTTTTGTGTTCACTAATCAACCCTCTATTCTAAACATGCTTCAATTTCCTGATATTCATTTTGCTAACATGTTAATTGTTCGAAGTGTTTATGACATGGTAAATTCTCTCCTGCATATACTACATTTTAATCGGCATGTTTTTGTGTATATAGACTTAACTGCACCTGTGTATTTGCCTACCAGTACTGTTTTGTTAAAGAACAACGTATTGAACTATACAATGTTGATGAAAAGATTTTGGAATTGTTTGGATAGGAAGAATTCTTTTAGGAACAGACAGTAATCTCTCCAAGACACAATGCCTTCTTAGCATTTTGTTTTTGTGTTATATTTCTGCTCAGCTTGCCCTGCATACATTCAGTGAAGCCAATCAAACCACAGTGTAACCTTAATATTACCACAAATAAAATGCTTTTATTTCTCTTGGTACAAAATGTCATTCTAGCTTGTTATCTGTAAATTGGGAACAATGGTGTAATGAGCAAAGATATAAGTGACATTATCTGCATTACTCTGTCATTGTTATATAGTTCTAAGTTTTCTGTTAAGTTCCTCATGGAAAAATTTCCCTGGCCTATATATTTGGCATTCAAAAATATTTGATAATTCATTACTTTCCTAAATATTTGATGACCTAAAATATATTAAGATATTTGTAGACAAATGTAAAGTTCTATACATGTAAATAAATCTGTTTTTTGTAATTATAAAAGATAAAAGAAATCTTCCTACAGGAGATTAAAGGAAACTGACCTCAGGTAAATATTTAAAACAAATCATCTTGGCTCTGAGAGCAGGCTATTTGAATGTTACATCCAACAGTACTGATTTTATGAACTTGGTAGTTGAACTTTTATTTCCCCATTTGTGAAATGGCAATAGAATTCTCCAACACACTGGAACACTGAGGTGAAGAGATGCTTATTTCAAGTCCCGGCACACAGACAAGGGGAATTCTTAATTGAGATAGCTAATAAATTAATCAAGACATCCAATCACACACTATAAGCCCCTTGGGACAAGTGCCCTGTACTCCACCAATCACACCAAGCTCTCAGTAAAATCATCATTGATTGGAAAGCAAAGCAAACATCTGCTTCCAAAGAGCTTCACAATAAATCAACTGGATGGAGAGATAATTCATGTGTAGACCTTGCTTGAGAAAACCTTGAATTTGAGGACTAGAGCTTATTTAGAGTTATTCACAAGATAGAATCATTTCCCGTCATCTTGATTAACATTCAATATGAATGTCACAGCACGGTACAAACAGAGAAGCCAAAAACAGCAATGGCCAAATTATGATAAAATGTCTTTAAAACTTCCTTGAATGTGTTTTCTTTTCCCACTATTAAGTAACAGAACTCACTTCAGTTTTCAAAAATGTTTTATTTTTTTCAGAGTATACAAACAATTCATATTAATAGCAACATTGGTTTGCTTTTCAAAAAATAATTAAATTCCATTTTCTAGAAGCCAGGATTGTGTTTCAAAAATCTCTGACATTTGGCTTTTGTGGATTTGCATGAAGCTCAAATTGGTTGGGCAGAATCCTGCTTTAATTGATACTTCCTATAGAGAAAAATCTGTTTATTTTATGTAAATGGAATGCATTTGCTATTTTCTATTCCTTCCATTTGCAGAGCTGGACATAACTTGCACATTATGTATATGCTTCTAATTGTGAATTCTGTTTTTATTCTCTAACAAGCTGTTATACCAGAAAGTGAGTCATGGCAATAAGGCCCTGAAACCCTGAAGAAAAATTATTTGCAAATGCAAGATGTATGGCCTGAAAATGTAGACAATTGTAAGTAATGTTCACTAGGGTTTATAACATTAGTAACATTGCCCAAATGTCACTTACAAGTCAGAGAAAGTACCAGTAACTATGGATATCAAACACTGCTCTAGGTTTTACTCTTGCTCATCTCTTGAGAGATTAAATTCTAGAAATAAAGCTAGGACATAGGACTTAGTGATACCTGTTTACACTGCATGTATTTTGAGTATCGCCTTAGAATTAAACTTATCTTACTATTTACAATCTGTGGCACATTTTCATGAGTCTGTCTATTAATTATTTTTCTGGAGTCATGTGTTTCTCTAGAGTAACTGAGTATAAGATGTTTATAATTGAATTCTTTGTTCAAGCTAACTACTCTTTGTTTGTTTAAATGTGAGTTTAGATTTAGTAATAGGCACAGATTATAAATGTTTAAACATAAAATTAAACTCAGTAGCAACTCATTTGAGAACTACATATGAATTTTGTGGATTAAAACTTGTTAAGGATTAGAAATTAATATTTTTGGGGCTGGGGATATGGCCTAGTGGCAAGAGTGCCTGCCTCATATACATGAGGCCCTGGGTTCGATTCTCCAGCACCACATATACAGAAAATGGCCAGAAGTGGCGCTGTGGCTCAAGTGGCAGAGTGCTAGCCTTGAGCAAAAAGAAGCCAGGGACAGTGCTCAGGCCCCGAGTTCAAGCCCCAGGACTGGCCAAAAAAAAAAAAAAAAGAAATTAATATTTTTGTTTCAGATACATTAAAATTTAAAAATAATTTGAAACTAAGAAAATAAACAACCTGATCCTTTATCTCTAGAATCTATATATCTATCCATCTATCTATGTATCTGTCTATATATCTATCTACCCATCTATCATCTCTTTCTCTCTACACATACACACACACACACACACACACACACACACACACACATTCACAGGGAAGACTGCTTAAGATGCTGGGATTAGAGCACTGCAACTCAAATCCATCTCAATGGGAAATGATCATGAACCTACAAGAATGCCCAAATCGAAAATTATGACCATGCTAATAATGGCAGTGACATGGAGCAATGAGACCTTTCCTTTACTGTTTATGGAAATACCAAATGATACATGGATTTTAGAAGACAGTTTGATCATTCTTTGAAAACTAATTTCACTATTTCAGCAAGATTCCACAACCTTACTCCCTGATATTTACCAAAAGGAGTTGAAAACTTGTGTTCACAGCATAAAACAACTTGCACACATGTTTATATCAGCTTTATTCATATTGTCAAAATATGAAAGCAGGCAACGTATCTCTCATTAGAGAAACTGGCAAATGAACTGTGGTATGTCCAAGCAATGCTGTATTTATTATTCCCCATTAAGAAGAAATTAACTATCAGGCCATGAAAACAAATGAAATTAAATGTGTATTACTAAATGAAAGAAGCCACTCTGCAAAGGTCTCTTACCATGTGAGTTAATGTGGTTGTCATTCTACAAAAGGTAAAACTACAGAGAAAGCAAAACAATCGGTGGTTCTTACAAGTTAGGGGAAATAGGAAGCGAGAGGGCAGCTCACATTTCTAGAGCAATGAAACTGTTGATAGCATAAGATACACTGTGCTAAACTGGGCACCAGTGGCTCACATCTGTAATCCTACCTACACAGGAGGCTAAGATCTGAGAATCCAAGTTGGAAGCCAACTGGGTTGGAAAGTCTGTGACACTCTTATCTCCAATTAACCACCCAAATGCTGAACGTGGAGCTGTGCCTGTAGTGGTAGAGGGCTACCTTTTAGCAAAAGAAAAAGAAAATTAATGAACAGTGCCCAGGCCTAGGAGCCCTCTCTCTTTAAGCTAGCCAGTTTATTTACTTGTCTTTGTTACATCTTCTCCTTACAAGAATCTGAGTCGACTCAAAATTCAGGGTCAGAGCCAGGTTCTGGTGGCTCTTGCCTGTAATCCTACATACTCAGGAGGCTGAGATCAGAGGATTATAGCTCAAAGCCACCTCAGCAGAAAAGTTCATCAGACATATCTCCAATTAACCAGCAATAAGCTGGGAGTGGAGGTGTGGCTCAAGTGGTAGAGCACCAGCCTGTGTGCCCAAAAGCCAAGTGAGTGGCTCTTCAGAAAAAAATGTCCATAGATATTTATGCTTTTATTGACAGTTTCATCCGTGCAAAATGAGAATTCCCGTACAGATCTTGATAGAGGTACAGAGCTAGCAAAGACCGCTGGGAGAACTCTGTTCTTCTATAATATTAACTTCGTGTTTTGTGGTTTTATTCCTCAAATTTATTCTTGTAATCCAGAGTAGTTCTTCACCAAGGTCATCATTGAGTCAGAGGTGAGCAATGAAGTAAGGGAAATGGCCTGGTCAAACTGGGCAAGGCCGAAAAGTTGAATTTGCTCTCCACCGGAGGTTTTTCATTGCACTTGAACTTTTGCAGAGATATAGAGAGATGACTCAGAACAGAGCTTGGAAGGGATTTAAAATAACTGCTAAAATTTCCTAACGTGTTCTGCCCCTGAGTTGGTTTAAACATTATAAAAAATACTCTGTGAATGATTAGCTCAAACTCAGTCAAAGAACAGATAGATGGTAGTTTGTTGGCATCATTAAGCCCTGGAATGAGTGTCATAGACATGGCAAGATAACCTTTTCAAAAGCTCAGTCTGAATTATTTCTATTAATAAAAATGCTTGCCCGGAAATCACATTTGAACCAAAGACTCAGTTTTACTTATGTAATGTCTAATCTAAAAATATCTTTTAAAACATTTGCATTGAAATGAGTGACATTTCCTCTTTTTTATCTCCGCTTTTCTCTGAGTTACACTTCATGGCAGGTGCCAGAGGATCGAAGCTACAGATTGTTTATCTCATAGCTAACCCGATCGGTTTTGAGTATATATACATAGAAGAGGAAACTTTCTAGATTATTTTATTTTATTTACAATTCAGCTCATTTGAAATAGGAAAACATCCTTTTCTTCATCCTTTCCATCTTTCTCCTGTGCAGCAATATGTGTTTAAGTTGCCATATACACTGGAAGATAACTATGCTATTATCCAAAGATTTACATAATTAGGTTAGATATAATGCATTCACTTTTGAAAATGTCCATACTTAGTCTAAATGCATAATGTTGCCAGGATATATATATATATATGTATATATATATAATATATACATATATATATATATATATATATATATATATATATATCCTGATCTTGCAGGTTACAGCTCTGCTGTGCATCTCATCCCAGACACATAATTAGTCATAGCAGCTATGTTATAGAGGTCCTACAGCCTACCCCACCAAATCTTCTTTAAACATCATTTTAGCAAAATAAACCCAGGAAATTCTGTTCACCTTACTTAAATGCTTGTAACTGTAGTACTTTTTACAGTTCTTTCAGGCTCAGCACAGATGGGATTTTTCAAATGAAAACCAGATGAAAGTAAACAGCGATCTCATGGCCACAAGCTATAGGTAGGGAAAACGTAGGTCCCGTTCTGTGCTGTAACAGGATCTGCTTTGGCAGGGAAAGTGTGTTTCCAATAACTACACAGTTACCTTTCATTAGAGACTCAAATCAGCATTTTATTTTGCCTTTTATAATTTGACATGGTAAAAGGAGAAGTTAGGGCTTTGAAATCTCTAATCCATGTCAAACCTAGATGAAGAATTTTAGCACTTTGCCTCTGTGGGGGTATTTAAAATTGGAGCTCATTTTACAAATCCTGTTTAACATACAATTAAATAATAATGTAAATATGTGACATAATCTCCCCTGGCTCTAAACTTTCACTGACCCTGGTGATTTCCTCCCCTTGGGGTTTTAAATTTGATTTCTTCTATTGCCTTACCTTACTGAAACATATACCCGTGTCTTTTTCAGTTGCAATTTGTTAAATAGTCATTTAATTCGTAATCTTTTTAAAATTTATTTGAAATAGTTCCTAATTGGAATGAAAATAGCACTTGATTACAAAGGAGCCGTACTAACTCCATGGTTAACTTAGTTTGAATTTATTTTTATGCTTTAATTATATACCTGGATCTTCTGATATGCACTCTCCTAGGTCTATATTAAACTCATTTTGGAAAAGATTGACAGCTGCAAAACTCAGAGATTCAGTTTAAACTGGTCATTAGTGAGATCTGAGCATTTTCAAGTCTTAAAATTTTCTTTCTTTATTCTACTAAGAAGTCTAGTTTGAGGACCAGTCTTTTCAGAGCCGCTTGTTCTTCTACTGTAACATTAGAGGACTTTTGTTCTCTAATTTTGTATTGCTGAAAGCAAAGGAGATGACACAACTAGAAAGTCAATTATACTGTATGTACCCACACATACAAAAACATACATACAGATCTCATGGGCATCTTTAGCACTGATATGCAACATTAGTGTCACAGCCCACTTCTAAGAATGGACCTACAGGGTGAAGATATATCTGCACTGAAATGAATATCTCCCTAGTACCCTTTCTAACTTTTCCTCACAACATTCTGTAACAAATGTCTCCAGAATAAGAGACCTTTAATCTATTCTTGGGCTTATATACTGTGATACAGCAAGAGAGGAGCTCTGACAAAGCACAGACCTGAAAACAAAAGAAAACAAAACAACCAATGTGGAGGTAGCACCTCATGGCATCCGGAAAGTGGGCATCAGCATTTCTGGTTTCACTTCTTTGCTTAGACTTGTTTGCATCTAAAATTGGAGAAAATGGAGATGTAGTTCTGTATTCAGGCATGGTTGCAATAGATGGTACACATTCATTTCATGATCTCTCAGAAAAAAAAGTTTCTTCCAGAAATTTCAAACACAAAGAAACTATGGTTTCCCAGTCAAGAAATATAATACAATCCTAGATTTTCTGCTTATTACTCTGACAATCTATGTTCCACTCTTGTAATAGAAAATGGTATCAGTATTTGTGACAAACTATCACAGTTTTTCCTCTAATAAGATGCCTAAGTTTTATTCTGAGTCATTGATTGGGAGTTGGCGATTCATACTTGTAATATGTGCTACTCAAAATCCTGAAATCTTGAGGGTGGTGATTTGAAAACAGTCAAGGAAGTAAAGTTTGCTAGACTCCATTTCCAATATATTAAAAAAAAATCAGGGCTGTTGGAAGTGCTCGAGTGGTAGAGTGCCAGTCTATCAAGCATGGGACGCCAGTGGCTCACACCTGTAACCCTAGTACTCAGGAGGCTCAGATCTGTGAACCTTGGTTTAAAGCCAGCCCAAGTATAAAACCCCATGAAATTCTGACCTGCAATTAAGCACCAAAGAACTGGGAAGAGGAAAGTGGAGTAGTGGCTCAAGTGGTTGAGTGCTAGTCTTGAGAAAAAAAGGACAGTACCCAGGCACTGAGTTCAAGCCTGAGGATCAGCACCATAAAAGAAAAAAAAAAGAATAAAATGTTTTCAGCTGTTATAAATACTACAAAACATAAAATGCCATCTAGGAAAATAATGTATGATATAACCTTGATATTTTTCACCTAGAAATATGTGTTGTTGTGTTTCTTAAAATAATATATGATTACAATTACAAGTTGTAGTTTTAGCAAGTCAAATGTATGTTTCCTTTTTCATTTCCTACCATTCCTTATCTAAAAATTGTGATAATAAAAACAATTCAAAGCCAATTGATATTTTTTACTAAGCAACGGTATTGTACAAAGCAAAGTCATACATATATATACATAGATATATATATATATATATATATATATATAGGCACAGGGAAATTTTGATGTGTAATATTTGTGTTCTTTGAAGTGTTCTGACACAAAGATGATATTAAGAAGTTCAGGCAAATTCTAGGCAAAAAGTGTGACTACAAACAAGCTGATGGAGAAAATAGATTACAAGAGTGCAATGTGTTTAATGTTAATAATTAAAAAAACTAGCTATGGATAAGAACTGAAAACAGTTAAAACATGTAAATAACTGAGAAGGAAATGAACTTTGCTTTGAAATGGTCCATGATGGAAATTCATAGAAAAAGTTACAATCATGCCGTATTCCGAAATAGTAATATGTCAGGAAAAAACATTTCAAGGAAATGAAATAATGAGGAATATAGTAATGACTGTGGTCTCCTGTTAGACTTCAGAAGGCAACATAGAACCTGTGTTTCTCTTAAGGAAGAAATGAGGGGAAAAGCCAAAACATGGAATCACTGATTTTCAGTGCATCTTCTTGGCTTAAAATTCGGTGTTTAAAACTAGACATATTAGACACGTGCTTGCTTTCAACATCCATTTATAATTTATCACTTTCATGGGCATTGTGTAAACCAAGAAATGCTTTTTTCTCTCTGTGATTGATTATATTTACTTGTAAATCACAGTGATACAGTTTAGTGAAGGCTGAACCTTAGAGATCACAGTGTGATTCTGGATTGTGTTGACAACCGAAGCGGGCTGATTAGATTTTCAAAGGCACATTTAATTTGTGGAAGCATTGGTGTAAAGGTGAGAGCTGAGCAAACGAAAGAGTCATATTAAACTTGAATTCTGACTGATACTGATTGAGCAAAGTTCTCCAAACTTCTCTATCTTCCTTTTCTTCCGCTGCGAGTTTAAGAGAGGATCTTAGAGGATCTGGGAGGATCTGTGACTTCTTTTATGACATAGGCATGTTCATATGCATTATGAGGGATGCTTCAAACTAATTACACACGTTTGAATTAATTTCTGGCTATACTGTACAGTTTGATTTGTGTTTGTTTAGAATGTATCTACAATATTATTTTCATTTTTCTACCACCCACCGTATCACCCACAAATTATATTCATAAGCCCCTAAATAGTATATATAAATTGCGTCAGGTGGTAAATACCATCTCTCACAAATGTGTTAGCTGAAAAACATAGCTATAAAATTTCAGAGTGGATTGTATGTATGTTTCTTGAATGTGTGTGTGTGTGTGTGTGTGTGTGTGTGTGTGTGTGAAGCAATGGTGAGTAGAAAACTAGTACACAAAAAACAGTTAAGGAAAAAAAGTATGCTATTTTGAAATGTGCTATTTTGAAATGTTCTTGTCTTATCTTTAATTTCTGTGGTTTATGGCTAATACATGATTTGAAAACAACTTTTTTTCTTTAGAAAAAGAGCTGGAAGTGATGTCAGGAAGGAGAGAATCAATTAGCAACTTGTATCAATTTAGCAGTCAAATACCTGGAGACCACTGCAAAATCACAGGGACAGAAGCAGATTCCAGAGTATAGTTGCATTCAAAGATATCTGTTATCATAACAGCAACTCGAGAACACTGTCTATGAAGAAAATGAGGATTAAGAACTATCAAGGATACTCTCATGAATCCTTGGGCAGGGGTCGGGGAACAGGAGACTCTGACTTTGTAAACTACAGGAAGACAGACTAGATAGTTAGACAAATTACATTTCATTTGGGCATGCCAACTAGACATTGATGCCAAGTTAAAAGTTCTGGTTTGGGTTCCATGTCCTTCTCCTATGCAAAAGTCTCACTTCTCTTTTGTTAAAATTTATTTATTTCTTTATTGTCAAAGTGATGTACAGAGGGGGTTACAGTTTTATATATAGGTCAGTAGGTACATTTCTTGTCCAACTTGTTACTCCTAGCTCATTTTTCCCCTGCCTCTTCCCTTCCCATTTCCTTACCCCCCATAAGTTGTGCAGTTGGTTTACAGAACATAGTTTTGAAAGTATTGCTGTTCCTTGGTTTATATTTTATCCTTTATCTCTCCATTTTGATGTTCCCCTTTCCTTTCCTAGTTCCAATGCTCGTATATACAATATCCAGGCTACCAAATCAGTTACGGTGATATCAGAGGTATAACTATGGGGAAGAAAGACAAAAGAAAAAGGCAAGTTTTCACATGGTATGTTGAAATTAACAATAACAATGATAAAGCTACTTGTTTCCATAACTTGCAATTCATTTTGCTTAGCATCATCTTATGTATTCATATGTACTAGCTATTGAGCTATTGTGATGTTCTGCTAGGACTAGCCTAGATGTGTACTAATTTTTCTCGATGAGGGAAATCATAGTCTATGTATCTTTGGGTCTGGCTCACTTCACTTAGCATGACTTTTTAGAAGTCCTTCAATTTCCATGAAGGGCCAATGTCATTCTTTCTGATAGAGGAATAGATTTCCATTGTATATATGTACCAAATTTTCTTGATCAACTCATCTACTGAGAGGCATCTGGGTTGGGTTCATATTTTAGTGATGACAAATGGTGCTGTGATGAACATAGTTGTGCTGGTAGCTTCAGTATGGTCTTACTTGTAATCTTTTGAGTAGATGCCCCAAAGTAGGGCTGCTGGGTCATAGGAGAGCTCTATGTTTAGCCTTTTGAGGAGCTTCCATACTGCTTTCCAGAGTGGCTGAACAAGTTTACATTCCCACCAACAATGTAGTAGGGTTCCCTTTTGGCCACATGCCCTCCAGCATCTGTTATTATTAGTTTTCTTGATAATGGACATTCTTACTGGGTTGAGGGGGAATCTCAGTGTTGTTTTGATTTGCAATTCTTTTATGGCCAGTGATGTTGAGCACTTCTTCATGTGTCTCTTGGCCATTCTTACTTCTCATTGGTAAGACAGCTCCTTGTTTCCATTAGGGAAGTGAACCTGAATTTTGGTTTGAGTCCATTTTAGGCATCTGCACATGTTTTCACCCTACAGTGAACATTTCTAACCTAAGCCTCATAATCCTCACTTGGAGATATTTTTCAATCATGTAACATGTAGTAATTTGAGACAATCATTTTTGTAAAGGAACTTATTAAAGTATAATTTAACCACTGGTAAGTTTGTTTAAATTTCAGATTCAGTTACTCTGAGGACACATGCAGTGTTAGGCAATCATCATCATCGCCTAATTTTAGAACACTTTTTGTCATCCCTCATAGCAGCGGTGTACCCATTCACAGTTATTTCCCCCACTGTCTCTCAGCCTTGGGCAATCACTAATGTACTTACTGTCTCCACAGATTTGCTCGTAATTGTGGCTAAATGATTTAATCTGTCCTCAAGGACTCTTTTTTTTTAATCTTACAGAAGTGTGCATCAACTTCTCATCTCTCACTTTTCTATATGAAGTCTTTCATTTTGTCTTAGGGCCTCGAAGCTATTAGAAATGTATTTTGCTGTGTGTGTTTATTTTCTCAGCTCAACGTAGTCGTTCTCAGAATGTTCAGTATGTTTTGTTCATTACAGGGTTTTTTTTTTTTAAAACCAATGAATGGAGGCATGTAGAAGTGAAACCAAGAACAGGAGAAGTATGAATTTCTATTTTAATGTGTTTTGTATCCCTCGGGATTTCAGGGCATCATTTTGGATCCCCATTCTTTGACTGAATTGACTTTTCCCTTGGGTTCCATGGCTTGGGTTGACATTTACAAAATATCCTTCTGCAGTCATACACACTTCCAAACCTTTCCAGGTTATGATTGACCAGCTGTTTTCATGTAACACCACTGAGAATAAAGGTAATGTAGGACTGAATAGTTCCCATCGGCTTTTTAATGAACATAAACCTATATAGAACCCAATGGGCTTCTGATTTTCAAGCTATTGACAAGAGTGAGTCAATCTCACCACAAAAAATGTATAATGACTACTCAGATCCTAATAATAAATATAATTTTGTACCCTTACTGTATATATTTGTGGACATTGCAGTGAAATAGGAATTGATTTAAGGAAACAAAGGAACTAGGTGTTAGGTTATATAGTGAGCACTTAAAGAATTGCTGAAGAAATATCTTGGAAGAGGAATGATAGTGTTGCAAGTCTGGCAGGAGAAAAAAAATAAAGGTTACCAGAATCAAGATGAATCAATTTCAATAAGCCTATGTGTCCTTGCTTATGAGTCAAATTCCAGGGACAATAATAAATGTCTGCTTTTGGTCATATCCTCACATGTCCAGCAGGAATGGTTTGATTGATATGTGAAACCACATCAATAAGACTGTATTTAAGGACAGGAGGCAACTTCCCAAAGCATATATAAAGTGCTGTAGTTTATTATTTTAGTTTTCCTAATTAGAGGGCATGAATGGTGGTTTGTTTTTAGACTGCATACTATTTAGATTTTAAAATTGTACATAGTACTTTGATCTGGGCACTATTCCAAGCGCTTTACCAAATTCTAATGTGGGATGAATGATTATCAACTGTGTTTTATTCGGTTAGAGTGGCAAATAACTTTCCTGCACTCTCCCAGCTTATAAAAGATGGTAAAACAAGAGTGCAGCCACCTCTTTTGTCTTTCCTTCCAACCTACAAGTAGAAAGTCACTGTGAGCACAAGTGGCACAGTCATTTCCCATAACAACCCTGGAGGATGCTCCTTTTTTCAGAAATTAAAAAAACAAAACTCAGGCTCAGTGGAGGAAGGTTCATGCCTCTTGAAATTATTCAGCCTTCCTGCCTTTTCCTTACTTCTCATGCAGTAGTAGTTATTGAGATTCTGCAAATGGCTTCACCTCCACGATGAAAAGCTGCTTTCAGAATTCTGTGTTGCATCCTCTTTTCACTATGTAATACTTAAAGACTATTTTGTAGTATATAATTTTGTGCATTGCTTTCAACAAGGCAAATGTCAAACCACTAACAAGTGCTGTGTGAACAGATAGATGCAGAGAAACTGAAGACGCCATTTGCATCTGGTCTCTCATTTTCCCCTTTCCCCAGGTACCCACACTTCTACAAAACATGTCTTCCCTTCATTATGAACAAGCTGGAATTTGACATGCAGTTCTCAGTCAGGTCAGCCCAGTTACTGACATCTTCAAATCTAAAGTCTAAGTGAAAGAGACTTTCTAGTTTTCTTTGTGCTTGCCACCATAGTAGACTAAATATTCATCATGTTCATATCATATATGCTTATAGTTCAAATGCAAATATTAACACATTTTCTGAATATTTGCATTTTAGAACTATCTTCACAGGTCTGTTCCCCATATTACATATATACATATATGTATATATATTTACAAAAACTCTTATTATATATTAAATGACATAAAAATGTGAGAATTGCAGTAAGGTTTTTCTAATCTACATCTTCTGTACACACAGACACACACACACACACACACACATTTATCTACATGGGAGATATCTGGCATACTGTAAGTGTACTTTTGGTGTATACAATCATTTCTCCAAGAAGAATAGAATAGAATACAATAACTGCATTGACCCTTCATTGTTTAGGGATGACATGACACATGAGAAGTGGCGTGCCTTCTTTGGGAGAAGGAGATCATGTAACATGTGTGCTGACTACCTGGCCCTATTCTCTTTGACTGGAGATAAGATTGTGCCACAGTTAACAGTGTTTTCTAAAGACTGCTTATGCCCCAGCTCTGGCTTCAAGTTCTTTTTTAGCTTGATGACCTTGGGCAAGTTTTGGAGTCCTCAAGGCATAGTTACGAGGACTGTGCGAGACCTTGCATGCCTTAGAAACCAGAAAGCAATTGCTTTCTGGCCTCACAAGAGTCTCATTAGGAAAGGTGAAAGGAACAACAGTGTACTGTGTACAGCTATTATTGGAAATATAAAATAGTTTTATGATTATATGCTAAGATGAGTTTCTTTACAAATAAAGCATTACTTTTAAAAATTGCTTGAAAGAATATTCACCACAATCTGCAGCTGCTGTCTGTCCTCATGTTGCTGTAGAGAACTTCTGAGTTAGAGGTATGGTAAAGCAAATGAGGGAGGATAGGATGAAAATATATGGCAAGAGGGCCACAGAAGTGCCAGAATTAAACCTTGTCTTGTCATTAAAAAAAACTTGGGGGCTAGGAATATGGCCTAGTGTCAAAAGTGCTTGCATCGTATACATGAAACATGGGTTCAATTCCCCAGCACCACATATATAGAAAATGGCTAGAAATGGTGCTGTGGCTCAAGTGACAGAGTGCTAGCCTAGAGCAAAAAGAAGCCAGGGGCAGTGCTGAAGCCCTCAGTCCAAGGCCCAGGACTGGCAAAAACCAAACCAAAGCAAAACAAAAAAACTTGATTGATGTGTCTTGTGGAATCTGACTCTTTGCCATTGCTGAAGTGGCCACTAGGTAGGAATAAATTGGGGGATTGATTCTGTACAGGTGTCACAAGGGCTTGCTTATGTCTATGAGTTTGTATGCACTTAAAATCTATGTCTTCATAAGACTGAGGTATCTGAGCACACAGCTAAAAACAGCAAATGAGTAAAGAAAAAATATTAGAGCACAAGCATAGGACTTGGGTAGACACTGAAGTCAGATCTTGGCATGTATAGGTCTGTAGAAGTCATTCGAGAGTACAAGCCCAGCGAGCATAAGCCTAGCATTATCTCATTTGTTCTGAACTAGAATTATTTGAAGAGCATATCAGCAACCTGATGTTTAACAAAAGATATTGAGAGTTAGAAGTTAAGTGATTTCCTATGTGCTAAGGACTAAATTATCCCCCCCCCCAATTCATGTGCTGTAACTTTTGGCTCCTAATTTAAGTATATTTGAGGATGTAACCTTAATTTTAAACCTATTTCAACTCCAATTGGGAAACAATTATATGTGATCCAAGTAAAGATTTTTATTAGATATCAATCAATGGGAACCTTGTTGTTAGATTTTTCGGTTTCCAAAACTCTGTGAAAATAAAGTTCTATTGTTTAAAATACCCAGACTGTCATATTGTATTCTGTAAAGCTGGGCCAATGAATACACTATGGTTATGATACTGGCCATGAGTTGTAATTCAAGTGGAAAGAGAGGATAAAAACACACATGTGTGAAAATGGAATGAGTTAATTTGTGGGAAGGAGTGGGTTAGGAGAGATAGAGAATGAGGAAAGGCGTGACATGTATTGTGCTCATAAATTGGTATGTTGAACTGAAGATCCATTGTATGATACTTAAGATAACTTCAAAAATAGCATTAGGACTGGAGAGTTCCACAATGTTAGCCTGATACACTGGTTCACACAAAAGTGGAAACAAAGAAACTGGCGGTAAATTAGAGGGTAAATTCCTTGTCCAGCCTTGAAACAAAGTTGTCTTCTTATATAGGGATACATTTTAGTGGGTATTATTCTTATTATGGAGATTTGCAAATACCAAAGAGGGTAGTACTGATTCTAGCATGGGAGACCATTATAGATAAAGTCTTTTCGTATTTAATATATTACACACTGAGGAATGCTCAGTGTTGTCTTGTCACTGGACCTTTTATATGTTGTTCTAGAACTAACATGGAATGCATCTAAATGCAATCAGACTTGGTATATGTACAATAGGAGAATGGAATAGTGTCAATAATGGACAGAGGAAAGATAAGATGGTATTGCTCAGGAATCATGCAAGCCTTCCTACCCGAAAGAAAATAGAACCATTTTTTAGTATTTTATGGAAATCAAAACTTTATAGACAATGTTTACTTCTTAGTTTCTATTTGAGTAGTTGGATATTTTGAAATCATTTCACATTTCAGTGGTATCTACTAGTGTTCCATTGTTGCTTTCTAGTTCTCTGATTCCCAGTCTACTCCTTGATATATATAGGCAGCAGAATAGTATTCCCTTTGCTCATTGTCATTTAGAATCTGAATTCATTATTCCAAATAAGCTGAGATTGCTCACGGAGTAACTAAGGCTCCACCTCAGTGTCAAGGTCTTTAATAATTTTCATTTTTAATTAGTTACTTAGAAGATGTAGCTTAAACCACATAATTCTTTGATGATAGTATGATGATATTACTTTTTGATATGCCCTACATCACAATTTAATTATTTATCCATGTGCCTGATATGACACAGAACTTGATATCATCTCTATAAATGTGTCCACTTTCAGAGAAAGCTGCTCTAAGAGCCTCTTCTGCAATATAATGTTCAGATTCCACTTTTATGATTTTGAGCCAAGTTGAAAGCACCAGTGCTAAAATGCCACAGAGCAGAGCTTGCACGATTTCCAGAACAGTCTTGGCAACCAAACTGCCTAGAGAGTGTGGATATGAGCTAGGATACCAGCTTGAATATGTTTCCCTTAAACAGAAGAAAACTTGGAGTTCCATCTATGAACCACAGAGGTAAATAAATACAGAGCCTTACATTCTGTGATATGTTTAAGATACTGGCCCAATGACCTAAGAAAAAGCAGATCTGTTTCATGCAGAAACTGACACGAATGTAAAAATTACTGCATCACAGCTGGCATTTCCTGGCCACTGCTCCACCAAACTTAACAGCGCTTGGATTTTCCTCTAGCATAGATCTGGTCATTCCTATCACCTTTTAAAAGTACTCCGATTGTTTCCTGATGTCTACCTAATAAAACTAGCATTTGGGACCCCTTAACATATGGCTTGCAAATCTTTTCTAACTACCACATCTCCTCAAACTCTCCTACATCTCTAAACCTTACCAAGCCTAAGATTGCTCGTGAGTTTAAAATCATTTGCTTTAGAAATATTCATGAAATGTCTGTCATTGTTGCTGCCACAACCCAACTCAGGCACTCCATCCAATGCCTTCTTTGGGATACAATGTCTAAATCTCAAAACACCTTAAATTAGTCTTAATGAGTGAAACGCATTTCTCAACTTAGTGGTTATCTTAATAGTTTGGCTGCTATTATTGCAAATGCCCTGAGATACATACCTTTTATAGCATTCTAGATTCCCCTTTTAATTAATTCTTTTCATACTTGTGCCCTCCCATATTCGCTCCACAATGTGGTGGGTTTCATAATAGTATATCCTTGAGTGCTTATAATACTACTTTCTTAGTATAGTCATTCAAGAAGAGAAATTGGTTTCTCAGATTTACAGAGGCTGGTAAAACCACGATCAGGGTTTTGGTGAAGGTCCTTATCCTGATTTCCAGCTTCATTCTGTGTCTTCACCTTTGGTGGGGGTTAGGGGGCAGGGAGGAAAGGAGAAGGAGAGAAAGAGCCTTTTCATCCCCTTATGAGGGGATGAGAGATTCACCCTCATGACTTCTCCTACACAAAAATTTCTCCAAAGGTTTTACATCCAAATAACATCACATTAGAGATGTGGGATTGAAAATAAGGGTTATAGAGGACCATATATTGGACCAGATCTTCTGAAGTTCCTTTTATTCTTGGCTTAGGTACACATATTAGACTAAGGTAAAAAAGAAACAGTGATTCTGATGAATATTTTTTATCAGAAGTTGATAGACAGAGAAGAGAAGAGGAGAGGAGAGAAGGGAGAGGGCAGAAATTAGAGAGAGTAAATGAAGAGAGGGTGATGGTAAGAGAGGGTGCAAAGAAAGGAAAAAGAAAGAGAGAGGGGGGAGAGGAAAAGTGAAAGAGAGAGGCAGCCCAAGTGTCGATGTAGGAAAATAGCTGCACCTGTGTTGTGAATTTTCCTTTCCCCATAAGCAACCTTATTAAATAGACTCCAAGGCTGGTTCTCATAGTTATGACCCACATCATTTCCAAAGGAAGCACTATATATCTTTGACTCTGTATATGTATGTCACAAAGCCGGATTCCTATGATTCCTTAGGTGAAGGTCAAGTTCTAGTCTTCTGTTCCCACAACATAGGTCAAGTTGTTTACATGGTTCATTTGAAGGCATTTTCATTAGATATGGCATGGGAATGGCATTGCCCACCATTTTGCTACAAAGGAAAGGCTGCACACATTTATAACTGTCTTGAAACAATTTCTTTTTCCAAATGTCCTTAAACTCTGTAATCACATATCTTTACTTAGGGAGTAATGACTTGTGAGTATAAACTGACAGATATAAGAGGATCACAGAACTGCTTTTTATTTCACTCCATTTTTCTGTAAGTCTTCTGTACCTGGTCTATCAGCATAACAGACTCTGAGTGTTTTTAATTATGATAGTTTTTCACAGGAAACCTGTACCAAGTAAGTCACAGTGTAATACAAATATTTGTTCACTCTCTTGCTTATTGAAGCCCAAAGCTTTCAGTTCAGCTTTCCTTCAGTCTTACAATATTTCCATATATGCATACACTATGTAGAAACTGTAACACAGAAAAGATTTAGTGTACTAATTTGATGCTTATACATGATTCAACTCTTAAGATAGTAACAGACATCATTGTAGTGTCTACTTTATATAGCTGTTTTTTGTGCATTATTTCTGTACTTTCAACCTTCCTAAAAATTGAATGTTGTTATCACTATTTTTGCAGAGATAAAGGAAATCCTTCTCATTGGCTGTAAGAACCTTTCCAATAAAAAAATTCAAAAATTGGTTTGTCTCTGGTTTCAAAGACAATCTTTCATTATTGTTTGTATAGGTAAATCTTTTAAATGTCATTCACTAAAAAAAACCTCAAGTGAGAATACTTAATACCAGATCAAAATTGTTTTATAAATCATTTCTATGACATGATGCATTAAGTTGCAGAACTCCTCCCTGTGATACTTAACAGAATTTCTGTGAATTAGGTGAGCTGATGTATTACCTTTTCCATTCATAAGATAGCAGTGGCTGAAGTTAGTACTCATCAATTCCTTTGTTTTGGTGGTCAGCCAAACTACCTGGTGTGGGGAGATAGTGCCAAGAATTATAGCATATGAGAAGGATGCTAGGTAAGATGTTTGGGTCCATCTTGACTATGAGAAATGTCTTAATGATCCTCATTTTACAAGCCATTATCTCTAAATTGGACAGTATACATACTTCACAGTTGGGAATTGTAAAATAACCAATGATATACAGCTTTATAAGTCACTAAACACAGATGTTGGCACACTGAGGTATATTGTATTCCTAACATTGGTGCTTGCAATACCCTTTCTTTAGAGGAATTGGTTGTTCTCTTTCCAACTAACCATAAATTGTCAAGCAAAGAAAATCGATAGTGTATGTCAGCGATGCATGTATATATTTACTGAGATTCTCATTTTCAACTATTTAATATTTGATTTGGGTAATCTATCAGACTTAAAAAATTTTATTTCCCCTGTTGTGATAGGTGCTGATCTGACTCCTTAATTTTGTATTTCTGACATCATTTTGTCCTGTTTGATAAAATTTGGTTAGGTTCCCAGAAGGAAATAGAAAAGCACAGTTTACCTGCTACAACGTATATGGAAGGCGAAGGGTGGGGCTGGGAAGAAATCTCAGAGAAATCCAAGTAATTTCCACTTCTAAGAATTTTCTGGGTACTCTGTTTTTCTTTCATAATGGGTTTGACTAATATAGCACACTAATACATATCTGCTTTTAAGTCCATAAACCCATTATTCTGCAAAATTTATAGTACTTTTACATATCTTTTTGTTGTTTCTACAAATGAAGAACATTTTCTGGCAGTAATTATACAATTTGCATTTTTAAAGAGTAAATTGCAATCAAGAAAAATTATCATACAAATTGCTGTGTGTGTGATATAGTATCTGCAGAATGTGGTACTTACTTCTGTGATGTGCATACTAGATCTGAGAAAAAAGAGTGAAGGAAAGAGAAAAAGAATGTAGTTGCCAGAGAGATTAAGAAAACATTATATTTTCTTTTTTAGGCTATATAATTATATATATTCTATATATTCTATAATCAATATGTATGGTAAAATAATGATATATAATTCGTTCTTTGGCTATATCTAAACAGCTGTTTTTCACATTGTGTCTGTAGGAACATTCTTGCTTACTTTCAGTTTTATGTGGTGGTGTCTTGCTACTCCTTTTCTTTCTGTGGGGTCATTGTTGTTGATGGTAAGTGTGTGTGTGTGCGTGTGAATGTGCACATGTGTGTGTGTGTTTCTGTTTGGAAGTGTTTGTGGAATTCAGAGACAGAAAATTTTATTTAGTTCTAGTTCTTTTTAAGTGAAAAGTCAAAAGAAAATGCAAAAAAAAAAATAATGTTCCTGTGTCACTAACAAGAAGTTAATCAAAGAGGTTAATGGTCCCTCCTGACAGTAAAATAAAAGCAGATCCACCAGGACAAAGGTAAAATAAAATAATGACACACAAATGCCCATAAAATGAACAATCATAAGAATATCAAAATGTCTCTAGTGCTGGAATATCATCCTGGCAAGTAGAGGACTCTGAGCACCAACACACATGCATATACACACACACACACACGTGTGCACACACACATGCACACCCAGAATAATAAAATGAGTCATGCTCTGGTTGATCTGTATAATCATGCCTTTTACTTATGACAAATTTCTCTCTTATTCCACCCATATTCATAGACGAAGCCTGGTTATCCAAGTAAATCCTGCATTTGTTAATTAATTTTTCTTGACAAACTAAATGACAAATTTTTGCAGACCTACATTAGTCAAGCAATTGGTCCTACTTGGTTACTTAAAATTTATGGAAATATTACTGTGACTTTTTGATCTATTATTTTTACCTGAAGCAAGGGAGCTATTTTGTACTTGTATAGATGTATTTTACATTATATTCAAGTTGATCTCAACAATTTTACACATTATTTTAGCCAACAATTTTCTGGGTAGCTTAAAAGTCATGACATAAGAAATGATAAGTATAAATGAAGATATCTGGGTTAATTATGTATGCATGTATGTAAATAGAAAAATAATACTGGTAAACTTATTTTAAGAAGGGGAAGAGAGAGGGTTAGGAAAGGAATAGAGGGATGGAGTTGATTCAAGTACTTTGTAGGTACGTGTGGAAAAAACCTAATGAAAACCCCTGGTACAAAGAATAGATTCTGATTCTAATAAAAGAGAAATAATAAACAATACAGTCACATGAGAGGAACATTCCAAGTGATGACTTACTTTTTATGAAAAGCATTTGGAAGTGCCAATTTATAGATCAGGCTTGTTATAGATGTATAATGATATTAGGTGTGCTCCATGTGGGAAATAAATCAATGGGCTTTTGTCCTGCATGAGTAAGAAGAACTCCCTTGCAGTACATTTGATTGAATTTGATGAACATTGTCCTATATAGCCTAAATGCTATGCTTTCTTGTTGTTTGTAATTGAGAATTTAAGAGTGTTTTTCTCCATGATTCTTTGCCATTTTCACATCTCATTTACACTGGGAATTTCACTGAGAATTAAAGATAAAAATATATGAGGAAAAAGAAACAGGTTCTGGGAAATACTCAAGTGGATTCACATATACAGTTCCATACACATTTTAATTCCTGAAGAAAGGAAACTGCCTATAGGAGTTTCACTGTGAAACACTCGCCATTTCATCATTTTCATGTAAGTCTGTGAGCTTCCACAAATTGACTGGAATGTAATACCTACAAGGTTAATTAGATGTGCTGAAAACACAAACTCTCAACACTCTTGAGATGCCTTAATAATTCAGGTCTCACCCGGCATCTATGCTATTTGTTAACCACATTGTTTTCCCAAGGAATGGAGTTCATTTACGGTTAATATTCTCTGAACCTTTTCATGAAATCAAAAGGTATTTGAAATGCATGGTCAGTCAACATCTAACAAAATCTTAAGCCTGAGGTTTTAAAAAGAACAATGTGGATTAATGGTGATTTCTTTTTTAAATAGACCTAATGCAATTGCTTGCTACAAAAGACAAAGAAAGGAATTGCTCTTGGTATTCTGGTCAAAACTGTGTTGATCCTTCATGCAAACTGAAACCATTCTAAAGAATAAATGGATTTGACTTATGTGTGGTCGTAAGTAGGGTAGGATATTAGATCACGGGGAAAATGCATGGATCATAAAGGTAAGCCAATACGCAACCTCAGTTAAAGATAGCATTTTATATTTGTATCATTTGAAATGGAAATGGAAAAGCCCCTGCCACATCTAGGTCAGTATCCATTCTCTTCCCTCTCTCTACTATCTAGCAGCAATCCTGCCTCACCTAGATGTTCAGATGAAACAGGTAAAACACCTCCATTAAACCCTTTGGCTCTGTTCAACTGTGAGCATGTAGATCCCCAAATGGCAAGTGGTAATTTAGCTTTTAAAGTAATAGAATTGAATCCTGCTGTGTCCACTGAGGAATAATTTTCTGCCTGGTATAATGAAACATCTGAACTATACAAGTCCAGAGTCATAGGGGAGGAAAAAATAAGCAAACAGTGATCACTATACATAATAAAAAGAAGTAGACAAGGAAGGTGGTCCCTTTTCATTCCCTTAATTTCTGTTCCTATACCTTTTGACAACAGAGAAAACAGCCTTGTAAATTAGCTGTGATTCATTTCCTATAACCTTCATTTTTGAGGTGGCATTGAACAATGATGCCTTAATAAAAAAATAGGTGAAAAGTCACTCTTTCATTCCAAATCACAGGGACAAGTAAGGACTCACATATGTTCATCTTTTTGTTTTCTTTATTTGCTTCTTTATTTTTCTTTATTTGCAAAAACAGTTGTTTTTGATGTGGGCTGCTATTATTGCTTTTAAAACATGTGCTTACTTTGTAAGTGGAATAAACAAAACAAAGTCCAGAATATGATATTTCCAGTAATGGTAAACTATTTCCACCAACTTGGTAGATAATGTCCTACTGTCCCAGAATGATGTCAGGGAAATTTACACCTCTGTGGTGTAAATGGTGACATAGCATCTTAATGTTGATATTTTTCATAGGACGTAAGGACAGTTGGATCATTGAATTGTTGAGTGTTTACTGATGGGAAATCCAAGTAGCTATTTACTTGGACAGTACCCATGCTACCATGATTGATGTGCCCATGATTTTTTGAAGCAATCTCCAGGGCAGATGGAAAATAGAAGTAGTACAACTCCAAGTGTTCTTTTGCCTACTGATTATTATTCTTTTGAAGTGGGGGGATTTGGGAAAGGTTACTCTAAGACAAAAGTATCCTATAATCTTTGCCAGTTCTGAGGGCTTCTTCTGCATAATTGTTTTCTACATGTAACATCATCAATCATCTGAATGGGTTTTCTTATAGGTCCTCCACTATGTATCAAAATCAAGAGTTATTATACATCTTTCAGCCTTTTCAAGTGAAGAAGGAAACTGTATAAGAAAATTAAAATGAGTAATTGCTTTTACCACCAAATAATTTTAAAAGTGGAAAGCATTTTGGTATGTGTAATTCTCTGAGACTATGTAAACAAATTTCTTAAAAACCACAGTTTCAATAAATGTCATTAATTTCCTAGGAGGAGTTGTAAATTTAGTCATCTTTAAAATTTGACATTTTACACAGCAAATTATTTTTCAGATGTAGTGTGACATTGTTGTTGTTGTTGTTGTTATTATTATTATTATTATTATTATTATTTGGATCTGGAATTTCCTTGCACTAAGATTCTCCTGGTTTCTGCCTTACCTTTTGAGAAGGTAAATATTCAGGCGCTGAGTCACTGGACCTGACTACTTGTTCACCTGTTGATGTTTTCTGTGCTGCCAGGAATCTTTCTCTTATTTGATTTTTATAAATTGTCTTTATTTTTAACCAAATTCCAAATTCTCATTTTCTGAATGGTTTTGGCTTGCAATAAGTACTTATACCAACTTTGGTGGAAGAATTTTTGTAGACATAAAGCATAAAAGGGATTTAACCGAGAGAATATTGCTAAATTACAGAGTATCTAGGATGGTTACAAAATTAGGCATGAGAAAATGTTAGGGGTAAAGATCTATTTGTAGAAGCCAGCAGCACAACAAAACAATGTCACATCACACCACCAGTGTGATGCAGAACATGGGCTGTTACAACTTAAGCCACTTTCAGTAGGTACTGGGCTTGGTACTTGGCTATTGCAATTTTGATGCTGTTGCTCCAAATATTTCAGTGTCATGTAGCTGGTAGAATACACACTCCATCCTTTCTCCTTAGTAGGGAGCCAATCAGATGACTGTACTTGGAAGGAAAATGGTTAAATCTAGAGATGGTCATGTAAAGTGAAGTAAGCAAGACACAGAAAGAAATACATTTTTTTCTCTCATTCACAATCCAGATTTTTTTCTTATTTATTGTCAAAGTGATATTCAGAGAGGTTACAGTTTCATATGTTAGGCATTGGATACATTTCTTGTAGTATTTGTTACCTCCAGATATTTTTTTAAATGATATAAAAGTAGAAGGCTCTATTTGAGAAAAAGAAGATCAGTGGTTGAAGGACAGGACAGCCTAATGAGAATGTATATGAAAAAGTGCATCTATGTTTATATATCATAATAAGGCCACTTTTTGTATAATTAGTATGTGCTGATAAAATAAAGAAGAATCAAAAATTGCTTTTGCTTTTGGCAAACAAGGTAATGAGTCTTCTATTGAGTATGGTGCTTTGTACATGACTAGGAACTGTTGAGGCATAAATGTATTAATTAGGTCTGCTCTGTACAAAATACCGTTTTAGTAAGTTGGAGCATCAGGTATATCAGGAGTGATTTGTATGTCAGTATCTGGAATTTCCAAATTCTGTACCATTTAATTTCTGACTCTCTGTCATAACCCCTAGGCCTAGGAGCCTATATCAGTAGTGTAATTAACTGAACCTCCATTTTTCTGTCTTTCCTGTTACCATTACCACCCAGTGTTTTCATTCCAATCCTCTTTCTGAGTTATTATTGGCTATTTCTGAATTTTGTCTCTCAATGATATGTATATCAAATTGAATTGACCAATATCTGGTGATGTATTTGCTTTTCTTGATATTAAAATGAATTTCAACTGGTTTTATATCTTCCTCCTCTTGCTATACTGTGAACACGAACATGTATCTAGAATTTTAGCTATTATTCTTTTACTGTGACAGGAACTGGAAAATTATGGGGATGTAAACATTGATAATAGCAACTCATTGAATTCTTGTCAGGAAAAACAAGATCTAAACTTCTAATAATATAAGAAAAATAAAGACCTGTTTATGTAGGCCTTTGAACTCAAATTTTCTATTATTTAATAGTAAACACATTTTTTTTTCTGACAAAGTAGGTAATTCAAGGTCCTGGGCATCCCAAAACAAAAGTAAAGTAAATTAAAGTCACTTTTATTTAAATACCAAACAAAAGTAAACAGACATTAAAATCTCCACCTTTATGTCTGAAATAGTAATTAAGAATATTTAGAAATTTGGGCATATGGGGTATGAGTTGATGACAAATTCATCCAAATACTTTGAAAACTTGAGCTATAATATACATATTCTTATTAAACTCTTGTACGTAACATATGGTTAATGGTTTATAAATTTTTTAAATCGCTATCCATTTTGTGATGAAACACAATCACCATGTCATGTTTTCCTTAGGAAAATAAATAGATAAGGTTAAATGTAATGAACAGATGCTTGCTTTCTTTAAATGTGAACTGGCATACAGAGGTAAGAAAATAATAGATTCTTTTATAACCTCCCCAGCACTTAGCTAAGATAATCACAGATTCAAAAACTCGATTCAATGCCAACAGTTCCATGTAAAAATATAAAATTCAAGTGTTAGAGAGCAAACTTTATATAGTTAGCTTTGTGTTGAAAGATTCCAACTCTCTGGCATTATTGAAATAATGGTTACAATCCAATTCCTGTTGAGACATCGGTTAGTTACCACCTAGGAAGGCTTGGCAGAGGAGCACAGACATCCATCGCGGAGTCAGTGGCTGCTACTCCGGGGAGCTGGAAACAGGATTTCCATCAGAGGGGAAGCAGGGTAGCTCCAGCTGATTCAGGCCATACTGGTAGGCAGCAGATTTGTCAGAGCTAACTTTAATTAAATGCTGAGTATACAAAACTTAGGTGAAGTTTCACTCAGTGTTTCCCAATTTTTCTCCATTAGAAAATGTACTGCCTTTGAGGCCAGTAACTGTGACTTCTACCTCAATGAAAACATTACTCGGGGCTGGGGATATGGCCTAGTGGCAAGAGTGCCTGCCTCGGATACACGAGGCCCTAGGTTCGATTCCCCAGCACCACATATACAGAAAACGGTCAGAAGCGGCGCTGTGGCTCAAGTGGCAGAGTGCTAGCCTTGAGCGGGAAGAAGCCAGGGACAGTGCTCAGGCCCTGAGTCCAAGGCCCAGGACTGGCCAAAAAAAAAAAAAAAAGAAAAGAAAACATTACTCACAGGCTCTCTTTTCAAGATGGGCAATAATAACAAGAGAAACAACATTCAAATGTGCATGCAGAAGTGTGTGTGTGTGTGTGTGTGTGTGTGTGTGTGTGTGTGTGTGTTCCCAGGAAAATGAGAAAATAATAATTAGGACATATAGATGGAATTTCCCCAGTCCCCAAAATGTAGGTTCTAAATAAGCAATATCCTTGGCAGTCAATTTGAAATCAGAATGGTGGTTCCTCAAATTAAAAATAGAGCTAACATATGATCCAGACAGAACACTTGTGTGACTATATCCAAATGGATCACACGTGATTTGATAGATGCATGTAATCCATGTTCATTGTGGCTGTTCCAATAGCCAAGTTAGGGAACCAAAGGGAGGGCTTATCAACAGAACAATGGATAAATGAAATGAAGCATGCATATGGACACATAGTTGAGTATTAGTCATCTATAAAGATGAATGTAATTATGACATTTTCAGGAAAAATAGATGAAAATTGAAGCCATAAACTTAAGTGAAATGAATTAGATTCAGGAAGGAAATAGCACAGGCTTCTCTCATATGGATAATGTAGATCTAAAAATAAACAATACACGAATGTGAAAGACGAATTGTGGTGAGATTAAGGGGAAGGGGGGACAAGAAAGGTGATGAAATGATAGAATCACATGTAATGTATGTACGAAAATATCACAATGATACCCGTTATTTTCTGCAATAAAAAGAAAAAAGGAAGCAGGTTTTAAATATTTACCTACCCAAAGGAGATATTAAGATAACTAAGAGTACATTAATGAAACTCAAAGACTTTAGTCATTAGTAAAATGAAAATGAAAATCATAATGACATACTTTGCCACATCTAATACATTGACTACATTAGCAAATATTGTCCACCATGTAGAAAGACTAGAATGCTTGTATATTGTTAAGGAAGAAATTGTGAAATTTTGCAGCACCAATGAAAATCAGATTTTGACAGTGAAAACAATTAATAGATTTGCCACATGACTCATGAATTCCTTTTCTAGGTAAACAATCTCAGGAAAATAAAAACCCTATATTCTGCAAGAAAGTATACAATAACATTTGCAGTTGCCAAGAGGTAGAAACAATCCAAAGGTCAACCCATTAATCAGTAAACAAGTGCAATAGATTATATCCATTCAACAAAAAATTATTTGGCAAAAATATGAGACAAATGACAAAATACCAATGAACCTTTGTTGGATAGAGATGGTAGTCAGATTGTTACATGAATATAGTCTATCCCTGAAGTATATCATTTAGATAGGATATTTTATGATATGTACATTACATTTCAATATAGCTTTTATCAAATAGATTCAAATTTCAATTAATTTTGTTAGGATGAACAGTTGGTACCATAAATTTATTGTGAAACAAAAAACCCATATTTTTTAGACCATAAGTCCAGAATACAAGTTTAAAGTTGTAGAAAATCAGTGAGTTGAATTGAATGTAATCATTAGTGCTCTTAATGGATTGGAAGTTCACAGCATATAGTAAGCTATCTCATAAACACTCACTATGGCTATGAAATAAATCTAATCATGGAAAAAGTGGATGTAGATAATAGAAATTAAGGTGTAAATAAAACCTTGTAGATGATTCAGACTAATTAGATTGAGAAAGCTGTTTGATGTCACTTTTAAATGCATCATGAGTTTAAGAATAATATCATCTGCTCCAATAATATGTTAAAATTAATATATATTTGATCAACCTCAAATGCCTTCCTATAATGCTAAAATCACTTGCAATATTAGCTAAATTCTTCTGGTATTTACTGCAACTATTTTTGTAGTCTTACAAAGGTGGTATGATAT
The DNA here is from genome assembly GCF_023159225.1 of Perognathus longimembris pacificus. Lineage (NCBI taxonomy): Eukaryota > Metazoa > Chordata > Mammalia > Rodentia > Heteromyidae > Perognathus > Perognathus longimembris. The sequence continues at coordinate 50,673,698 of NC_063174.1, read as the reverse complement.
GACTTATTAGCTACAGATTTACTCTTATTTTCCACAATTTCATTATCTTTGTTCTGAATTGTGACTTTATTCATTATTTTCCTATCATTTCAGTAAATAATTAGATTCACTTCAGTGAAAGTCTAGAGTCATTCATTCCAAATGAGTTTTTTTTCAAACAATTATTTATGGATTCATTATCGTACAATTATGCTATTAAGTTACCTTCACACATAAACTAAGATTTCATGAAAGTTAATGTGATGTTTCCAATCTCTGTAATCTATTACTTTGGGTTTGAAAAAGCATTTCTAATTTTGGGGGCATTTGTCAGTCTAGTTCTTCAAATGTTTCTTTAATTCTGGAAGACTAATAGGGGAAAGTAATGGCATATGTAATGACTCAGATAAATATGACAAAATACAGTTCAAATAAAATCATGTTAGTATTACCTATGGAAATTTCTCCCGCTGCTACTGTTTTTCTTTCCTCTTCTTCCTTTTCCCTCTATTATTACTCAATTTTGTATTTATACCAAAGCAACTGGGGCAGGACTCCACGAGTGAAATCACTTCTGAACATTCTTTCTACTCAACACTCTGAACTTGGGTCTTAGAGTTTCTTCTGGCAGATGCACTCATATGTTTTCCTGGGGGATGCATTTGTATGTTTTCTGTGAATCTCAGTCAGTCCTACTAGGATGTTGATAACAATTTGGAGTTGTTTTTATATTAATGAATTGTAGCTCTCTGAATACAACCAACTGTGACACAGTGTTATCAAAGCAACTTCCTTCTTAGGCAGGCTGGGTAGTATTTATTCTTTCAATCAAGTAACATACTTAATTTACAATGAAGAAATATAATTGAGTAAAATGTTTATGAAATATGGTCAAGGGAATAGACTCCAGGTCCATGTCTTATTCTAGCCTCAAATCTTTATTCAAACAGTTCTTAAACCAATCATATAAACGAGATGTAAGAGTAACCTAACAATTTTGTACATGAGCAGACTGAAACCTATAGGGGAAGAGTTAGATAGTGAGGGGCAGACCTATAATGACATGAGATTTCTAGACTGATACCCCAGGGCCTCTGTGTCTGCAATGGTGTGCAATTAGACACTCTGCTTTATGAAATGTTCTAATGACCAAAGGAGATGAGCAAGGAATGAAGATATCCCTTCCAGTGCTTGTACTAAGCATTCACATATATTCTAGTAGATTTACTAGATAAGCATATCTTTACATCTGGCTTAGGATCATCTAATAGAAATTTTCTAAGATGTTCTACAAACTCAATGGCATTTAAATTAGCAAAGACAAAAACAGCTAAGAAAGATGTTTTCCTGGAATGACTAATCAAAACGTAAGAATGCAGAGGAAAAAAGGAACAGAAATTTGTGACACGCAGCACATATCTCGGGTATTTTTTACTCAAGGTAATATATTATTTATGTTTATAAAAATGTTAATCTTTAGATTGTCACCTTTTCAAGTATAAGAATTACTGATTATTCATGTATTTATCCCTAGACTACATTATATGACTGATGGGTAATAAATGGTAAATAAGTTTTGGGTTATTATATCTAATGAAAAGAAGGGAAAAAGGCAGAGAGGGAACAGAAGAAGATAGGATGTCTAGAAGAAAAGGAAAGTGGAAGGAAGATTGGAAAGAAGAAAGAACGGGAGAAAGGAGGAAGGAAGGAAGAAAGGAGAAAGCGGAGGAGGAACGAAGAAACAAAGGTCTGGTAATTTGTACGGGAGCATCTAGTTTTTAAACCAATTTCATATGGGCATAATTATTTCCTATTTCCTTATAGAATTTTAAACACTTTTCTTTATACTGTTATCACTCTCAAATCCCCAGCCCACCACATAGACACTTATAGTCTCTTTTGAATTTCATATTCTTTACTAGATTCAGCACTGCCAAAAGCATTTCAACTCTACAGTTTGCATTTTAATTACATAGAATCTCCCTCCTACTTGCATGATTACCAGATTAGAACATCTTTCAATCAGCTGTGATAAAAATTGTTTAACATCTCCCCCCTCTCCCTGAAAAAAAATATAATATATATATAATATATATAATATATATATAAATATATATATAAATATAATATATATATTATATATATATATATACAGTTTTGTGCTAAGGAGAAAGATAACTGAATTCTTAGAGCTCTGTTTCTTTCTCATGAAAAAAAATACATACTATAACATAGAGGAAAACAGTAAGCAGGTATAGATTTTCATCCTTTCCAGTCATGAGAAATGTGAGAATAAAGCACTTAATTTGCTGCGGTCTCAGTGTTTTGATCTGATTATTTCCTGTGTTTGCATCCTTAGCAGCCCAGGATGTCATTGTCCATTGACAAAGCTCAGCCAGCACAACCACACTGCCCAGCCCATCTGCAAGCTCAGCAGAATGCAAAACCCATTCATTCAACATTCTCTGCCATAGAAACTGGCATCACACGCAATGCTGTTAACAAAAGAAATTATTTGATCCCTTGATGGATATTTTTCCTTACTACAACATAATATTCTTGAGCTCAAAGGAAATTAATTCACAACTTAGAGTGATTCTCCCAGCGAATCATTTGAGATTTTTCTCTACAAAATCTATTGCAAGGCCTCACATTTTGTGTTTCAGGTAACCTGGACACACACACACACACACACACACACACACACACACACACACACACACAGAGATGTATGCTACTCCATCACACACCTACCTCATTTTGAAAATGTCACATGGATAATTGAAAGAAAGTATTATTCAGGCTCTAATTTCTCCTTTTCTAATAACACAATGCTCATCATTTTATTGAACATGATTGATTGTGAGGGTTCTTTCAGTTGAATTTTAACCTTAAAAATTACTTCTTATCTTCTTTCATTACCTGACCCAGGCCTTGTCTCTTTCTCAGCTCATCCTTGACTTTTAATTTGTGGTACTTGTCAAAGAGGAAAATAGAAGATATCTGTGATATTATAGAGTTAATTTTCCATAAGTAGGTGTTCTGTAATAAACTAGATATGTCTCAAATACTATAACCATGCTTTTCATTTTACATTCAAACTAAATTGTATACAAAATGGTGAAGTGCTTATATGTAAAATCTTATTACCATTAATTTATCTGAACTCATGATATTGTCACATTTTTGATAAGATCAGAGTGTGTTTTTTATTGACATCAAAGTATGTCTATTACTCCTACTAGAAAGGAATCAAAACTCTTAAAATTTAAAGTCCAATCATTTCATATAAAAAACAGAGTCTACTTAAAGACTGGTGAAAAGTGTCCTAAACCTCCCAGCTCTTCCTTTCTCTCCCATTACATTCATTCTTTTTAAATGTCTGCTGCCAGAAATTGCGTTAACCATTGAACATAAAGAGCTAACATGATGGCATTTGGTTTCTGTGAAGCTTACTGACTAATGAGACTGACTTACTGATATGCAACTACTTACCTTCATGGGATTGCAATGTTAAGCCAATTCATTGAATAAAATCAGGAAATAAAAGGATGGTATAATAAGGCAAAAGGAGAGTTGTGACTTGCCTCATATCACTCTGATGGTTTGGGCACCTTTGAACCTACACAATCAGAAAATAACTTCGCAGACATCCATGTCTGTAGAGCAGAGAAACTGAATTCATTAGCACAGGCCTTGCTTATTCTGATGATGCCGTATAGTTGCTATAGGATAACTGTTTTACTAGGAAGATGGCCACTGGATTTTAATAAAATAATAGCTGTGTTTTATTTTCCCTCCAGTCCTTTGATGGTTATTTGTGGCCTGCAAGAGGAATAATCTCTTAAACAATATCTAGTCAAACCTCATAAAAGGGAAGAAGCGTTCAGATAGAATAATTATTCAGAGACAGATACTATTTTTATACCAGCTTCAGGCCTATCCATATACTCCTACCTAGTAATTGTCATGAATATGGCTTATAATAGATATTGAATTTGATATTTATTGAGCCCTAATGATTTCCAAGTTGAAATAATGAATTTTAATAAAGAATCCCTTTAACCAGACTCACCCAAGATATCTGTGTAAGAACCATGTCTACACCAGTTATACAAACACAATAGCTAAGACATTGATGAAAAAAATGATTTATGTTGTTGGCTAAAGAATAAAGTCAGTAGTAGCTAAGTTTCAGTGGAAAGATCGCCATATATGAAATATTCACCTGATGAATAATTAAGTGTTGGATATTAAATGTTCTCCAAAAAACTTGGTTCTCAATGCAATGTTATGAGGTAGGACTACAGGAAAATCACTGGGTCAATGGATTAATGTATCAATGGATTAATGTGTGATGAATTTGCCCTTTGATTGCATACTTGGGAGATGGGACCTAGTCTAAGAAAGTAGTTCACATGTCCCCACTCCTTTCCCCTCTGTCTTTACTTTCATCTACCAGGAAGTGAGCATGTTTGCTTCACCATGTCTTTCCTCTGCAATATTCTGCCTCAGTAAAGGCTCTTACACCACTGGAGCCAGCCAACCATGCTCTAGCTGAAACCTCAGAAGCCATGAGCCAAATTAAATCTTTCCTCTCGTAAATTGTTAACTTTGTCTAAAGTTAACTTACTCTTATTTAATCCCCAAAAGGCTGTGTAGAAAATAATTTTTTAAATCACTCTTTTATACAGGTAGAGCACAGATTGTCCAAGAGCATCGTCTTCAAACAGCATCTCCCTACAAATGAAAGACCTAGGTGAATGACCCCAACAACTCAGTTGGGTGTTCAATTCTTATCTGATTTCTTATTATATGGGATTGCCTCCCTGAAGAGATCATTAAGACATGGCTTATTTATCATGGAAGTAATGATGCTCTCACAGAAATATGCTGTATTTGACTCTATCTCAGCATATATTTACTGAATGTTCATAAAAATATTATGGAATGGTCCCTGCACTGGAAGCTTCCTAAAAATAATGAGATCTTAGATGGTATTATACAGATGAGGATCTAATAACTGAACAATGAAGTGCCTGATTCAGAGTCTTCCAGCTCCTTATGGCTTTGGTCAGCAGCTGACCTGTGATAGTAATGGTGGTTGTATTTTTTGGCTGACGTTCTCAGAAGATCCACCCAAGGGCATTTAATGTTGTAAAGCTTTTATCTTGAGATTATTAACTATCTGGTATTTGAGTTGGTGGTCAGTAAATTCCAGTATGCCCTGTAGACTTAGGCCTGCAGAAAGACTTGAATACTTGTTTACTGATTCCAGCCTCTCTAGCACTCTGGAACCTTACCTTTCTGTCTGTTGTTCATGCCCAAACCTTATCTTTCTGCCTGTTTTTCATGACCACAAGGTTAGAACCACATAGGTTCTACATCATTCTAAAACTTCTACAAATCAATACAACTTCAAAACTAAGTCATTGGTATTAACCAAGCTTTATGAATGAAGAGAATAGTGCTTAAACAAATTAATGAAAGGAAGTATCACTGAGATCCCAACAGCTAGTGATCCAGCTACATACAGATCACATATATACTTATATGTCCATATATATGTATATGACCGTCTATGCATTACTATCTGTGTCCTATTTGACTTCTGCACACAAAGCTCACATGTTCCACTGTGCCTGACTCTTTCCAGCTGCCTTCGGCTAAAGAAATAAACCAGACCAGACCAGACTAGACCAGACCAAAGCCTGGGATGATCAAACACTGGCAGATAAAATGATCATGATGTGTACAGAGAGGAAAAGCGGAATTCCTATTCACAGAAACACCTAGAAGCAGTGACTTGGAAGAATTCAATGAGGTAGAATCATGTGGATAGAACCCTCCTGACTTGTTTATTTGTTAATTGATTAATAATTATTCCTCTTTCACCTCCAGTTTTGGGGTCTTTCAATGTGTCAGGCAATTTATTTTGTAACTTTAAGGAGGAAAGATTTAGTTTGGCCCACGGTTTCAGAGATTTCCGCCCATGGGCAGCTGCCTAGGTAGATGGCAGAAACCTCCTGGCTATAGCAGAGAAAAGCTGCTGGCCTAAGAGTCATTTAGAAGCAGATACATGAAAGAATGGACCTGGAACAACATACATCCTTTGAAGCATGCCTCTAGAGACCCATTTTGTAAAAGTAGGTCCTTCTCTTCGATCCTGTTTGCCACTTTCCCATGGTCCATTCAGTTATGAATCTGTCATGGATCCACCCACTGATTAGATCAGCCCTCTGATGGTTCACACGAATCCCCTTAGCCACACTTCAAAACGTTACATTGATCCACCTAGGGAAACTTTCAATATCCAAACTCTAACAGTAGAACTTGAACTCGAGAGCATATGGCATAATCTTATAAACTGACAAAAGAGAAAACGCCGGTGGTTCGGCTGTTAATATGAACATATCTAAATCGCAAAGCATTATGGTATAAGCACACTTCTTAGACTGAAATTTGAATACACTTTTCACCTGTTTGTTAAAAAAATGGGACCAACACACCTTTGGGCATGATACATTTATGAGAAGATTGTTACCATGGAATGCGAACATACTAGAAAAGAAGGACAGCTCTAGAAAACTGGTCTTTCTTCTATCCTGTCTTTACTTTAGCCAAGTGTAAATCAGAGCCTACTCCACCCAAAGATGCCTGCTCCCCACACCTGACCAGGATGACTGAGAAACATCTGCCCTCTCACCTCCATTACCAAGATCTTGTGTTTATTTGGAAGAAAATTATTATAACACATGAGCCTTCTCTTTAAGCTCTCCTCTCCCAAATGCTCATTTATGGAGGAGAAGGTTTCAGTCTCTACATGATTACTCCATGTTTGGCAGGTGGAGACTGCAAGACCCATTAAGTTAATGATTTCTTAGGTGACACTCAGGCCTCAGAGTCTGCTTGGCAGAACAACCACCAGGAAACTAATGAGGATCCCAGCGCTAACCTGGACCAATAGGAAGGATGTGTTGTGGAGAGAAAGGAGAGGGGAATAAATCAGAGACTTCAATTTCTGGTAGGAATATCAGTGAAGGCACTTAATGTAGTCTAGGAAAAAGAATTAATCATCGATAATGACTGGGGTGTATGCAAATATTTGATTTAATTCCATTTACAAATATTTTTCTACAGAATGATGCACAGTGGTACAGAGGTTTGAGAAGTACCATCTGCACTTTTTAAAATCAGTTTATGGGTACCCCAGCAACAGAAGTGAAAATGACAAGAAAGTGCTCATGAGAAAGTGGGAAGCAGAGAAGTAAAATGGACTATTGGCCTGATTATTTTAAAAATTCCAGGTTAAAGAATTTGTAGTTAAAAAATTGCATGAGCTTTTATTAAATCAATTAATGTTTTTACTCTTTTCTCTATTGTTCAAACTCAACTTGAGTCTTCACTTCCCAATCCCTCATTTAATAAATGAATCAAAAATGATGCTTTAAAATCTAGACTTTTCAATTTGCTACAAATTTAATACAGATGAATAGATAAAAAGTTAGAGGGAAATTTAGTGTAGTGCCCAAATCACTCCCAAACAAGAAATCTAGCAGTCCCTGTCTAGCTGTCTAGAACAACTCAAGAAGCCAAAAGCTATTTGGGGAGAAGAGAAATCGCTAACCTTCTCCTTTACTCGTTCTAAGTGTGTGGCCATGGAAAGATGTTTAACTTCTGTCTCATTTTTTTACCTGTTTGATAAAAGCAGTAATGGATTGTCTTTAGTTGATAAGCTATAGAGAAATGTATACACTAAAAAATTACATGGAAGTAGAATTCTTTTATAAAGAAAGACACTGAAGTAGATGGGTAAAATCAAGGAAGCCTAATATATTAAAAGTGAGCATGAGCTAGGATTCGAGCGGACCCCTTTAAACAGTAGAGTGAGAGGCATTTAAGAAGTGACATGTTAACTCACCTTCCTTGACCTATGAAATCTATCATGCTGAAGACTGAGGCTAAAAGGTGTGTAGAGTAACATCACCCTGAACATACTCCAAAAGCTGGGAGACAGAGAGATGATGTTAAACCCTGGAATGACTCACTCCATGGAGACAAAAATTGGAAAATGGGAAAGGTACTCAATGCAGAGATGTACACCGTTGGATGCTGTTCAACCACAACATCACTCTGTTCTTCCAAGACTACTGCCTCAGGTGAGAGAGTCCTCTCTAGCAAAAGGATGTCCTCCCAGGCATGTAGATATAGGTCAAGTCCCTTGAGGTCAATGCAGAGGATTTTCTTGATGAGAGCAATCAGTTATGCTTGTGTCCCAAGCACTGGGATACAAAGAGACAAGACATTTTGATACAATCTTTGAAAGGTCCTACTAGATTGTGGAAGTAGATATATAAATGTATGCTTAAGCAATAATTTCTGGAGCAAGGCTCAGAGCCCAGAGTGGCAAAGGAAGTGTTATTTAATTTCACCAGAGGGAAAAGGGCAGAAAGAGTAAATCACACAGGGGAAAGGATGGTTTCATTTCTGTTAATCATCTTTAAACTTCTATTAGGTTTTCCTTTTCACTTCTCTTTTAGTTATATAACTTGGCTTTTTGTACTTTTTCTAAAGTATTTTAAGAGCACCTTTGCTGCATTTGATTTTTATTTAACTGTCTCAAGAAATAATTAATTGTGTATCTCTATGTATATTTGTTTTAATCATGAACGTACTTGTGTATTATCTGGATTTGTGGCTTTATAGATCTATTTAGGGAAACTTATACGTATCTAAATCAATTATTATTTGCTGGGATAAGGCTTTATGGTAAGATAGGAAAAAATTGCCCATTTTTCTAATTCCTTCACTTTGTTTTTTTAACCAAAAAAAGGAGATAGTTTTATTTTTTACATTGAAGCTTTTTAAGCATTAGTGGGAATAAAACTTTACATACACATTTTTCATCTATAGTAATCATTTTATCTATTTTCATGAATATTAAGTTCTTAAATAGGAGAGATACCTACATCTCATTTTAGAAGAAGAATTTTAGAATTCTGGAATATTTAGTCTGGGGAACATGATCTTGTGCCTTGATATGTGCCATACTTGTGTATATAGGAACAGATTTTGCATCCCACTAGTGAGTGATTGAAGTGTATAATAAAATGGGAACCATTCATTCCATCTCTCCTTTGGTGTTCATGTCCTTGGGTTGGAAGATGGTGTGAGGTCCAAAGTAATGGTGTAATTAGGTATATGTAAGTCTCTGCACCCACTCTTATTTTTCAACTTGTCAGCTTATACTTTGACCACTGATAACATGACCTTGCAGTCCTTATGCAATTCTGTCACAGTTGAATGCTGGCATCTGGAAAATTAGGTTCAGAAATGGAGTCTTAACTGCATGAAAGAGAGAAAGAGCTCAAAATCAGAGGAGGATGTGAAATATCAAAGGCTGTGGAATGCAAAAAAATGGTGCTTACCTCCTATTTCTATGCATTCAACAGTATGCTCTTACAATAATGAATTATATGCCAGGTAGACTGCAGTGGTTTTTATGCACCTAAAATGAGCATTTGTCTCTTTAATGACTGATAGGTGATTTCTAATAGACAGAGTGCATGCAGAGTACTAGAATAAAGAAGCTATGAGTAGATGTTGCTTAGTATTAATTACTACTCTTTACTCTTTGATAATGCTTAACATATTGAAATGTTTGAACTAAAAAGTTACTACTATCTGATAGCATAAATAGCAGAAAATAGCATAAAATTAATAGCATAAAATTTTTAAGAGAGAAAAATCTTACCATATATCTTGCTTATTCTTCCCACAGACAACTATGAGATAAATTTAGTATTAAAAGATAGAATAATTTGCCCAATATGAACACAAAAAGGGAGATACTGACACAACACTAACACAAAATATTCTGATTCCCAATGTGACATAATTTCTATCTCCATGACATTTACAATATAGCTAACATCTCTGTATTAAAATTCTAAATATTAACAAGCATAATGAGTATTATATGTTATATAATGTAATACTAAATGTTACCAAATGTGAACCTTTTTACCCAAGCATTACCAGACAAGGAACTATCTTGCCTTTCAAATATCTAACTAATAACTAAATAATAATTGACTGGAACAAGTTGGAGGTTTTACTACAGTGGTTTGGGGGTTTATAATGTAGGTACAAACATTCTGCTCATTCTTTTCACACAGAATGCTAATGTAAACACAGAGAAGAGGTCAATGATGTCAAACGTGTCGATTTCTTTTCCCTGTCTTAAAAAAGGCAAGGCCTCTCCTGTGATCCACACACTGTATACTTAAAGAGCTGATTTTTCTAATGGAGATTTCGTCAGCTTTCTGGTTTTGTCATCTGGATAGAACCTGGTAGTTATGTCTGCACAGAGTGACTATTTTGTGCCACTATTTCCAGGTCTTTGTGTGGAAGAACCATATAACTTATGTCTCTTTAACAAAAATGAACAAACAGAATATAGAAAAATCTCCAAGCTCCAGGGGACTTTCTGGGAAATAACCACCTACCTATAACTTGGGATGGCTTAGGAAACTGACCTCACCTTCCACCACTGCAAATGCGTAGTCATCTATGCAATGAAGTGTGACAACAGCTTTAATAGCATGTGAAAAGATATTTTATTGTAGGGCCATTAATTTGTCCTCCAGGCTGGGTGATGTTCTCCATATGCGGTATGGGAAAAATCTCTTCTGGTTTTGAGGCCTTTATAGCTCTTAGATGTGGCGCTGTAATGGCTACCCTTTCCCAGCTCTGGCAGTGATTGACCTCATCTCTTCAGATACCTTGTGCATGACAGAATGGAATGCCATGGAATTCCATTCTGTAGTTCTGTTCTATTATCTACCCAAATATGTCTGCCAACCTTTGGCTTTTGAGGATCAAATCAGTGAACTGAAGCCATCATTAACAAAGAGAATCATTGTCAATACACACAATGGATAGAAAGAAGATTGGTACAATTCACAGGTTTGTGAGAAGATGCATGGGATAAAAAGACATTTGTTTATGCAGGTTGGTACTTACTACCCAAATAAAGCAACAAAATTTGCACAATGAATAGAACGTGCTTAAGGAAAAAAGCACTAACACACATGTTTTAAAATCAATCAATATATATGTGAATATATGTTAGTTGTGCATATGTATATGTATACATATGCACACATACACATACTGATGTCAACCTCTGAATACATTTTAGAATCCAGAGGACTTTCACTCACAGGTCCTAGTTAGTCTTAATATCATTGTTTCACTTATTTTAGCAGATCTAAATAGAAGAACTATTATATTCTAGGATTTACACTAGATCCATGAAGATGAATGTCTGAGCTTCCTATTCAGTCTTGGATAGTGTGAATGCTGGGGTGAAAGGGAAATATTTTTTCCTGTGGGGTTTGGCTAGGTTAGAGCCATTATTTAAATAATATCTTTTGTTTCTTTCTGAATTCAAGTCCCCTCTGATCTTAAAGAGCTGGGTTATATAGGAGCTTTTTGGTCAGTACTCATTAACATGTTGTAGATGTTGAAGACTTCTAGCTCAAAGTCTGGGAAATATAAAGCTGAAACAAAAATCACCTTTATTATTTTTTATTTTTTTTGCCAGTCCTGGGGCTTGGACTCAGGGCCTGAGCACTGTCCCTGGCTTCTTCCCGCTCAAGGCTAGCACTCTGCCACTTGAGCCACAGCACCACTTCTGGCCATTTTCTGTATATGTGGTGCTGGGGAATCGAATCCAGGGCCTCATGTATATGAGGCAGGCACTCTTGCCACTAGGCCATATCCCCAGCCCCTCACCTTTATTTTTTTTCCTTAAGTTCAGCATTCCACTTTCCTCTCTCTACCTTTCAGTTCCTTCTTATTATTATTTCATTCTTAATATATCAGTTTTTCCTCATTATGCCAATACTTGATTTGACAATAGCTCAATTATTCTTTTTTTTTTTTTTGGCCAGTCCTGGGCCTTGGACTCAGGGCCTGAGCACTGTCCCTGGCTTCTTCCCGCTCAAGGCTAGCACTCTGCCACTTGAGCCACAGCGCCGCTTCTGGCCGTTTTCTGTATATGTGGTGCTGGGGAATCGAACCTAGGGCCTCGTGTATCCGAGGCAGGCACTCTTGCCACTAGGCTATATCCCCAGCCCCTCAATTATTCTTTATAATTAACTTATGAAAAGGAATGCTTTATTTTTATAAGTGCTTTCATGTGTGCTTCCATGATTCCAATCTGGGAGGGATATCAAGAGTACATTGGCATTTGAATTCTGAGAGGGGACCACGTGTAAATTGTAGTAGAAGAACACATGATTTCATCTATAACTTCCATTCCCAACAAGGCTAAAGCCCATCAGAGAGAGAAGAAACATTCATTTCCCAATTGGCTGTAAGGTCATGAACTCAATCACCTTAATGGGCCTCCCATTATGTCCCAAGTCAAGAATTCCCCACTACCTGCAATAGTGCCAGTCTAGAGGGACTAGTCTTTAACAATGGACTCTTGATTCAGAGACACAAAGGGTGAACGTTCATCCTGACATGCAAAAATTAGATCTAAAATACCCTTGGATTTGATGGATTATACAGGACTCTAGATAGTCACAGATGGTGACACCAAAAGAGGTGACTCAGGAAGAAACACAAAACCACAATGCCTAAGTGCCTCTTCATATTTATTTTTAATTAATTAATTTTATTATTGCCAAGAATAATTGCATAGGGGTTGCAGTTACATACATTAGGTAGTGAGTACATTTTTGTCCAATTTGATATCCCTGTCTTTTAAGTATTGCTATTGCATTTCTTTGCCTTTTACCCTTTTTCTCACCATTTAATTGTTCCCCTTCCCTTTCCCTAATTCAGACACACATATATAAAATACCCAGGGTACCAGAATCAAATACAGTGACAACAGGGGCGAAGTCATAGGGAAGATGAACAGAAGAAAAAAGAAATAATTTTACATAGTACATCGAAAATAATAACCTCAATGATAATCCACTTGCTTCCATATTTTGGAGGTAATTGCTCTTAGTGTCATCCTATGCGATCATATGTACATAGCTACTGAGCTATTGTGATCACCTGCTAGGACTATCCTAGACATATACTAATTATTACCAATGAGGGAGATCATAGAGTTTATGTTTCGTGGGCCTGGCTCACTTCATTTAGTATGACTTTTTTCTGTCTTTCTATTCTTCTTCACAATTATATAAAATAATATATAAGTCTAAAAGAACTCTAAGATATGGAAGTAAGAGATCTCTCTTTTCTTTTTCTTATGTGTGGTGTATTTGGGGAACATCCTCAGGAGGACTGGGCAGGAGGGAGCGGGGGGGATAGATCTCAAAGGAAGAAAGGATGAAAAATGTAGCAGCAGTACCCACTGACAAAAGTGAGGGACTGGGAGAGAAAGAGGGAACAGAAGACACTGTACAAAAGGAACTGTGCTCATGACCTGACTCATGAAATTGTGAGTCCTCTGCACATCACCTCTATAATAACAATAAAGCAAAATGAAACAAAAACCAATAATGGACATTTGGTGGGCACTCAAGATCCAAATCTCTCTCAATCTCAGTCTCTCAGTGTCTCTCTCTCTCTTAGTCGCTCTCTCTCTCTCCCTGCCTGTCTCCCTATCTCTCTCATTTATATCTACCTGTATTTTTCTCTTTGAAGTAACATATCCTAAAAACAATCCATACTAGATTTAATAAAATCTATTTTCATTATCCCCGTTTTCAACTCCATGATCCACTAAATTTTTTGCCTACTTTGTTTTCTTTTCAGGTACATTTAGTTGCTTTCCCACTTAAAAGAGACTAAGCATCTCCTTCCTCTATGCTGTACTGTAAATGGACTAAGTGCTGTTTTCCTCTGCCAGTGTAACCATCACACTTTTCATTTGAACAACATCTTTTCTTTACATTTTTTCTTTGTTGGTTTCCTTGTCCTTTGTGCTGCTACTGCATCTTTTTCTTCTGCTCCTGCTTTTGTCTTGTATCTAATTAGGCTGATTACTCAAACTTCACCAATGCACTTTTAGCTTTTGTCCACTACACATAACATGATCAGGGTCCGCTGTATTTGAGAAATCGAAGGCACCAACAATCTTGAGGCAGGATGCTCCATTTTGCATTGGGATCTAATTCTCTGAGCCAGCTCTTTCTTTCTGAATTCTAGGTCCCTAGGTTTACTTCTTGCTCATGAAATGGGGGCTATCCCATGAGTTACTTGTATTTTCATTGCACACTGACATTTATCCTTCTCAATCCTCGTCATGTTCCTTTCTTTCAAAAGCATATTCTCTCCCCATTTATCTTCCCTCAGCCAAGCATTGCAATGACTCTGTTTTGATTATTAAATCATAGTTCTGGAAACCTAAGAGTCTGCTAAGCCTTTTTTAAACTAGGATTTTTTTATGAGATAAATGTCCACATACGTAGAGAATTTAAAAACATCTTTATAGAAATGCAGGGAATCACTAACATTAGGGGTTCAATTTACTGTAATTCAGTACCTAAGTGTGTTTATTGAGTTAAAAACTCAAAAAATGGGTAAAGTTTTGTGTAAAAAAAATGTTGTAAAGTCAGTTCTTGAGAGCTGAGATAGGGAGTTGAGTATATGTCCCTCCAGTGGCTTCCTTTATTAAGATAATTAAAAATTATTATTAGTTTTAGCATATATTTTAAATAAATGTGCATTTTCTCTGAAGCAGCTGATACTTCTATTATTATTTTACAATTGGTGAGTTTGCATTAAGCAAATCGCTACTTCTTACTTGTTTAAAATCAACTAAAAAGTCAGGCACAGTAAGCAAGTAAAATGAAATATTTTGCACATGGCCTAGATTATATAAGCAATGGTATGTAAAAGTGTTTTTCTGTTCCAAATATAATCTGTAAATTACTCATATTTGATGAGAATGTTCTTTTTACACACGTACTAAGAGGTTTTTACATAAGCAAAAATAATTCAAATGACTTTCTTTTATTCTTGATTACATCTCACTTATGTGGGGATGAGAGCAAAGCAGAACTAAAGATAGAGTAGAATGCTGTTTTTTTTTTTTTTTAATCCAGTGTCCGCTCCTTCAAGAGACTTCCTTTTTTTTTTTTTTTTTTTTTTTTTTTTTGGCTAGTCCTGGGGCTTGGACTCAGGGCCTGAGCACTGTCCCTGGCTTCTTTTTGCTCAAGGCTAGCACTCTGCCACTTGAGCCACAGCGCCACTTCTGGCCATTTTCTATATAAGTGGTGCTGGGGAATTGAACCCAGGGCCTCATGTATATGAGACAAGCACTCTTGCCACTAGGCCATATCCCCAGCCCAAGAGACTTCCTTTTTATGTGCCAATATTTGTGGTGAGACCTTCTCCATCTTTGACTTTTCAGCTGAGTGTTGAAGAGTCAGCAAGCTCTGCTTATTGACTAACTAAAGTGCCTGGCTTACGAAGGGTTGAATGGCCCTCACAAGGCAAATAAGAGTCAGATTTGTTTTTGAACCAGAATTATGGTAAAAATCATAGCCATAAAAAGAGAGGGCTGTTGCATCGGTCATTTGTTATGAGCACAGACTCTGTATGAACTTTCGAACTTGTGGAACTTTTGTCACTGAAGGCAAGTTTCTGACTCTTCCTCTGGGTTGGTCTTCTGAATCTGGAAAGAAAATGTGGGCCATAGGGCTGACTTTATAGACATTTTAGGGCTAAATGAGATTGTAACACTAAAGCATTTGCTTATATTACTATCGACCACGTCTGATTTTAGTATTATTTTCTCAGTGATATTTTGTCAGAGTAGGACATAGATAATGAACTGTTAATAGACATTTTCCAACAAACATCTGGTAGAGAAAAATTCAACAAAAGGTTTGGTATAGCTAAGACGTGAAGAGAGACATTTACTGTCCTAATTTGAAAGCTTTTATTTCTCTATTTTAACTTTGTCAATATGCATTCAGCATCCCTCCGCTTTACAAGTGAATGAGCTATGAGGTACACAAGACAAAACATGAAAAGGAGTTATTAGTGGAGCAGTCAGTCCATAATCAGTAAAATGAAGTTCTTTGTGGAAAGTTGAAATCTATATGCAGTCAACACATCCCCAAAGTATTCAATGGATTTCTATTTTGCATAAAGTACAAGACAGAAATTTGAGATGTGAAAGATAAAAGACTATTTTCAGCCTAGAGGTGGTTGTAACTCAGGCTGCCAAAACACAATAATACAAATAGGTTGCTGTACCTAGAAAACTTTGTTTTCTAATAGTTCTAAGAGGCTAAATGTCCAGGATTAGGGTATGAGTAAATTGAGTTTCTGAAGAGTGCTGTCTCCCTGCCTTTCCTAACTTTCAGACAGCTGCCTATTACTCTATTTTCATAAAATATCTTCTCTGTATACTGTAGGAGAGAGATAGCTTCACTGTCACATCTTTTCTTATAAAGACACCAGACCTGTGGGAACACTGATAGGACTCAGTTCTTACATCTTAATTGACATCTTTGAAGGTGGTATCTCTAATTGTAGTCACTTCGGGTGTTAACCCTTCAGCATATGTATTTGTAGACACATAATTTAGTGCATGACTACAACAAGGCCACCCAACTTCGGAGGATTACAGGACATAATAATGCAATCCTCCACCTTTTTTGGAAAACAACTGTCCATACAAAGAGGTATAATCATTGAAGAGAAATAAACTCAAAGTTAGCTTCTCTAAAGTAAACTTTGAACATAAAAACATACATCACAAGTATAATTCTTGGTGAAAATATTCCTGCCATCAGTGAAGTCATTGTATAGGAAAAAATGTTTATTTTGCAATATACATTAGAAGACACAATTATTATATGCTTTGTGGAGTAAGTTTAAGAGTTAGATATAGAGAGAAAGATTTCACAATAATACATGCACCTGGCTTAATCTTACATATGTGTCTTTTGTCAGGTAATTTGACTAAGCTCATAAATGAGTGTAATAAAAACAAAATATTTAAAATTAAATAAATGGAAGGTCTGTTTATTTTTCTGAG
This sequence comes from Perognathus longimembris pacificus, assembly GCF_023159225.1. Classification (NCBI taxonomy): domain Eukaryota; kingdom Metazoa; phylum Chordata; class Mammalia; order Rodentia; family Heteromyidae; genus Perognathus; species Perognathus longimembris. The sequence continues at coordinate 50,656,693 of NC_063174.1, read as the reverse complement.
ATCAACTGGGTTGGCAAAATAGTGTATCAATAAACTAAATTAAGTTACTCTTTGAAACTACCAGTACTTAATAAAACTTCCTGAGATGTTAGTGACAGACTTGTCAATGATTGTCACTAGGAATTGCTGCTAGGTGAGTTGTATTTGATAGTGGAATGATGACAAACAACCAATCTCTCCAGGCCCTTTACATTTCAAACTTCTTTTTACAAAAATATTTTATTTTATATATTTATTTATTTAGTGTGCTGTTCCTAAGGCTTGAATTTAGGTCCTCAGTACTGTTCCTGAGATTTTGTGGTCAAGGATAGAGCTCTACAACTTTGAGCTATGGATCAATTCCAGCTTTTTGGAAGTTAATCAGAGATAAGAAACTCATGGACTTTTCTTCTGCCCAGGCTGGCTTCGAACCATGATCTTTATATCTCAGCCTTTTGAGTAGCTAGGATTACAGACTGGAGCCACCAGCGGCCAGCTCAAACTGCTTTTTATTTTCACTGAAACTCTGAGAACTATGAAACATTGGTTCTACTTTCTAGATAAAGAAAATTGGCAAGGCTTTTGTTTAATAAGATTAGCCATAATCAAGTCAAATCTCAGCCAGTGTAAATTCTACTAAGTCTATGGCTTTCCCTTTCTATCTTGAAAGTCACTGTGATAGCAAAATGCATACTTCATCTACAAGTTCCATTGACTAGTATAATCTACAGACAGAGATAAAAGTAGTGAAGGTCAGATACAAAGGAAACCCAAGAAGAGATCATCAAAGACCACCAAGATTCCTAAAGTCAGGACCTACTATTTTTCATTTGCCTCACAATTCATGTTGATTTACATGGTCTTGTATTTAATTAATTATTTTAATTATCTTTTAAATTTTTATCTTCATTTATAAAACATAATAGACATAAAGCCTATACCTGTCACAGAATAAAAATGACCAGCTTCACTTCTTTTTAGACTCACAGAAAGAATCATCCTCTTTACTTTCAGCTTGTTTCTTTGGATGTTCAACTCTAGTGTGTTCTTATAGCTGTTTGATTTAATCCTTCAGACATTGTCTGTCAGCACCCAACTACCATCAACCGCCTTTGATTTAGGTGCCTTTAAACCTTTTCATTCTTCAGCCAGAGTAATTATATTTAATTCTCTCCCAGTTCTTGTTTTATGAATCTTGTATTGTGTTGTTTCCTTTTCAAATCTTGATCAGATTTGATTTTTTACTTGTTTTGGTGAAATTGTCCTGCTCAGTCCTTCTTCTGTAATATTAGCCTTCGTTGCTACAGTGTTATCTGTGCTGATGACAAAAAAAAATATTTAGAAACTCCTATTCCTGAGAAAATAGTAACTTCTCACTTGGTCCTGGGATGTCCAAAAGATAAGTTGAAGGTAACTTACAATCACCATGTTGGAATCCTAGAAGAGTAGGATGGATGGAGAAACATCCTGTAACAAGAGTTCAAACTTCCCCTGGGGCAATAATGGTATTTCATGGTGACTGAGACCCTAGCATTACTAACCCTTACATAATGAGCAACCTAGCCACAACTTTCGCCATCAGCTAATTAGTTTAATTGTTATGTATATATCTTGGTTCCTGGCTCAACTCTTCTTTTATTTAAACCTAAATGTCAGTGCCTGGAAAATAGGCTGCAATGATTATTTCCCTTCATCCAGTAGTGTACCTGTTGAATATAATGATTAATTTTTCTGGCCTTCACTTCTACTCATCTCTAGTTCAGGGGATTGAATCAAGTGGCCAGACTTGACTTGTTGCATTTCCTGCAGTCCAGTCCCTGTATTAGAACTCAGATTAGTGTGGGAAGATACAACACAAGAATGCAGACAAGTATGAGAGGCATATGAGACTGTAACACAATGTTGTTGTGTCCCAAGGCTTATTGATTGTTTTTTGCTGATGATAGATTTCAAGAATTAATATTTTGAAATTTGAAAGCAATATGGAATAGTCTTCTGGCCAAGGACTTGCATAACATGGCTATTGTCAGCCTGAATACAATTCCTCTACTAAATTACATTTTATCACTGATTTCCAGAATATCATAGCAAAATCAGAAATTTAGAAAATATCAGTAAATAAATTAAACACCAGTTTTGCAAGTATTGCTTTTGTAGTTGTTTATCTTTTTTTTTACCTTGTGTCTCTCGATTTTTGTTATTCCCTTTCAATATCCTAGTTCTAATATCAGTATACACAGGTTCTAATAAACTCAGATAAGATACAGAGATAGTGTAGGTACAACGACAGGAAGGGGATACAAGAAGATCATCAATAATAGAAGCTACAGGTACACATAGCACGTTGAAAGTAGTTACAACAGTGATATAACAATTGTTTCGATAACATGGAGTTCATTGCAACATATGTAAACATAATTGTACACTATACATATGTGGGGTTTATTATAAAGGATTCAATGTTGGCTCAATAGTAAAATGTCAATAATCTCTACCATATCAACAGCATATAGAAGAAAATCTCGCCATAATACAATTTGATAGGCCAAAAGCACTTAACAAAATTCAGCCTCTATTCATGATATACCCTGTCAGAAAAATAATAGCAAGGAAAGAGCAGCTACTAAGCCAAGGAAAATCTCCATCCTAAAAGAAATCCTGAAAGTATTTTTTTTCAAGTGAAAAAGTAGAAACAAAGCAATAATACCTCATCATTCCCATTCATAACATGCTGGAAGTTTAAACCAATACAAAAGATAAGGAAAGGGATTGAAAGCAGACACAATAGAAAGATAGGAATAAAATGTTTTCTATTTGCAAAATGTCATTATTTTCCCTGTAGAAAATCTTGAGGGATCTACAAACTCTCACTACTTGTGAGTTCAATTTCAAGGAAGTAAGATGCAAGATAACCATACTAAATTCGAATTAGGATTTCTTCTACACGTTGACAATGACCATATGAACATCGAAGTTAACAAAACAATAGCATTAGCTGGGTGCTGGGGGCTCACAGCTGTGCTTCTAGCTACTAAGAATGCCTAGACATGGAAGAGGATAATAGTTTTAAGCCAGTCTAGGAAGAAAATTTCTTGAGACTCTATCTTCAAGTAACCAAAAAAATGCTGGACTGGAAACATGATTGAACTGACAGAGTACCAGCTCTGGTATCCGTAAGTAAAAGTATGATGGTATTTATATTGATTAAATTATTAGTAAATATATCATAACACAGACATAATATGTACACAAAATGAAACAATGTTTTACTGTAGTATAAAATTTGAAGATAACAAAGATCTAGATAAAGATACAATGTTTAAAAGAATTAAAACCTCAAGGTAGTAAAGTGAAAGTGGTTTTAAATTGAAAATATGAATTAATTGCATAACCAAAGTAAATGGGTTTTTTAGTAATGTAATTCCTATCAAATATAAATATTAAAAGGCACTGTGAATATTTTCATTTAATACTATACTAACCAAAATCTGGAACCTACTCAGACAACCATCATGGGGTGAGGAAGTAGTATTCTTGGACTTAGGAATACTAAAGAGAACTAAACAGGAATGAAGTTGTGACACACGCAAAACACAGTTGAAACTCTAGTGTTGTGTTCAGTTGAAAAAAAAAGAAAGACAGAAAAACAACCAAAATATTTAAATGCTGTATGATTTCATTCATAGTAAATCATTCTTGAAAAATTTAGTCAAATTGGAAAACAAATTTGTGGTTACCAGCAGATATTGGATGTAAAATAAAGGTGGAAGATGATTTTGTCTGAACAGAGAGAAGCATGATGGGAATTGTGATGTGGCGGTATAAATTCTAATCCTTTGTTGAATACTGCATCTGACACGTGTTACCCTTGAGGAAAGCATGGACTAGTACTTGGGATCTCTGTTCCTTTGTTCTTGCAAATGCATGTAAAGGTACTTCAATTATGTCAAAAGAGTAAGTATCATTTAAATAAAAATGAGAAAGAAAGGGGAAAATTAAAAAAAAATCTTGTTTGCCTGATGTGTTTGATTTTTGTGTTTGCAGATAACACATACAGAATAATATTGTGTGAAACATTCCTTTTGTGGAATGTCCTGAGACCTCATGGTATCTGTTCACCTTTATTTTATTACAATGTTAGTTAAAGAAATATGAGCACAAAATGTCTCAACTCATTTACTCATAGCTTGTATGGAGCTATGAATTCAAGATAATTTATAAATTAAATGCTAACAAAAGTATATAGAAATGATAAAATCCAACTCACAGTGTAAGGTTACCGTGTGGAATGATATTGTTTATTTCTGACATAAAATTAATATTGTTTTGAATATATTTGTTTTACTTGCTTTTAGTGCATCTTATTTCTGTGCATCTCCTGGTAATTCACTTCTTCTACCATTTTTCATTTGGAAAAAAACACAAACATTGTCCCTACAGTATACCTCCGTCTTGCTTAATTTCCTTTCAGCTTGAAGTTATCATTTAGACTTTATGTTTGCCTTTGATTTCTCTGATCTTATGTCACCATGGACATTTGCTCCAGTCATTATTTTGTGCTACCCTCTCTGTCATGATTGGGTAGGCTCTCATGCGATTTAGAATCCATAAAATATCAGGCAATTCATGTTTGATCCCCTAGATTTCTGACTTCCCATTATAAAACATCATTTGTGTTTTAATGGACTCAAAAGAATTTCACCAAATGCTTACAACTTCTGGTTAGCACCAGATTTCTGTTAGCTTAATCAAGATGGTAAAATTTTACTACCAAAAACAAAATCAATAGGAGAAGCTACATAAAATTAATCAGTAAAAACTTACTATTTATCTCTGCCAAGAAATGCAACAAAGAAATAAAAATGTCAAGAAATAGAATGAATTACCACTTACTTGGTCTCAAGTGCTAGACTTTCTTCCAATATTTAACTCTTTATTTCACTGAAATAAAATGAAATAAACTATTTCTCAATAAAAGTACTGAGAAAAGTATACTTAACAGCTGAAATGAACATCTCACTATATAATTAAAAATACTTTCCCAGCTCATTCTCTGGATTATTTCAGAATATTTATTATATACTTTATTTTTGCCATTGTTTCTTATTTGGACAACATTGGAACAAGTTTTTTAACCGTATTAAATTTGCTTTCTCTACTGAAATTTAGGCTAGTAGATGTTGATTTAATAGTGACATATTACTTATACACATATTTGCTATTATTTGATAAGAAACAAGTAAATCTATATAAACACATTTTGTTAAAAATAGATACAATTGGATGTCTTCACACGAAAATAATATACTAGTGGAATTTGAGTTTGGATCTTTGCTAATATTCTTCGTTATCTTTTACTTTGTTATGAACTTTTCCTTATACACTTAAGTGATGATCATTTAAGTAAGAACAAAAGTATGTTTGCAAGAAAAACAGATATAAAAATCTGCCCCAGCACAGGACAGAACTTCCTTAACAAAGACCCTGAAAGGCTACAAATCAAAGAAAGCTTGGACAAATGGGACTGCATCAAACTGCAGAGCTTCTGCACGGCAAAGGACATAGCTCACAAGATAAACAGAAAGCCCACAGACTGGGAGAAGATCTTTACCGGACATTCAACAGACAAAGGCCTCATCTCTAAAATATATGCAGAACTAAAAAAATTACCTTCTTCCAAAACAAAACCGCAAAGAACCAATAGCCCCCTCATCAAGTGGGCTAAAGACTTACAAAGAAACTTCTCTGATGAGGAAATGAGAATGGCCAAGAGACATATGAAAAAATGCTCTACATCACTGGCCATAAAGGAAATGCACATCAAAACAACATTGAGATTCCATCTCACCCCAGCAAGAATGTCATATATCAAGAAAACTAATAATAACAACTGTTGGAGGGGATGTGGCCAAAAGGGAACCCTACTTCATTGTTGGTGGGAATGTAAACTGGTTCAGCCACTCTGGCAAGCAGTATGGAGATTCCTCAGAAGGCTAAATATAGAACTCCCCTATGACCCAGCAGCCCCACTTTTGGGTATCTATCCAAAAGACCACAAACAAAATCACAGTAATGCCACCAGCACAACAATGTTCATCGCAGCACAATTTGTCATAGCGAGAATCTGGAACCAACCCAGATGCCCCTCCATAGACGAATGGATCAGGAAAATGTGGTACATATACACAGTGGAATTTTATGCCTTTATCAGAAAGAATGACATTGTTCCATTTGTAAGGAAATGGAAGGACTTGGAAAATGTTATACTAAGTGAAGTGAGCCAGACCCAAAGAAACATGGACTCTATGGCCTCCCTTATTGGGAATAATTAGTACAGGTTTAGGCAAGCCATAGCAGAGCATCACAAGGCCCAATAGCTATACCCTTATGAACACATAAGATGATGCCAAGTTAAATGAACTCCATGTTATGGAAACAATTGTTATATCACAGTTGTAACTACTTTAAACGTCCTATGTGTATGTGTAGTTTCTATTATTGATGATGTTCTTGTATCACCTTCCTGTGGTTGTACCTACACTATCTCTGTAATCTTATCTGAGTATATTGGAAACCGTGTTTACTGGTATTGGAAGTAGGAAATTCAAAGGGAATACCAAATTTGAGAGACACAGGGTAAAAAAAGAGAAACAACTACAAAAGCAATACTTGCAAAACTGTTTGGTGTAAGTGAACTGAACACCTGGGGGGGGGAGGGAAAGGGGGGGAGGGAGGGGGCATGAGGGACAAGGTAACAAACAGTACAAGAAATGTATCCAATGCCTAACGTATGAAACTGTAACCTCTCTGTACATCAGTTTGATAATAAAAATTTGAAAAAAAAATCTGCCCCATACTCTTTAAAATGTAGTCTATGAAATATATTCTGATAAATAAAATTATGTGCATATCCTAGAATTTATGACATATAATATTATCTCAATTAGAAGCATGATTTATTCATTTGCTCCATGATTTAATTTTATTTTGCTTACATTTTCTGCTTTATTCCCTCTTCTTTTTTTATAATGGTAGTTTGATTTTTTTTATTTTTTTACTTTGGACTATTCCAAAAACTTACACCTATTTTTTTCAGTAAACTGTTTCTCTGTGAAATAATTATTGATCTTGAACATGACAAGAGTGAATTAGACATTGTTCATCCTTACATTAGTGTATATAGGTATTCATATTTCCATTCTAGATTTTTAGAACACTACTTAGTAGAAAAAGACATATAATTATAAACAAAAGAAGGCAGGTTGAGCGAAAGATGCAAGAAAATGCTGGACATAGTTATGCAAAACAAAACAAAATGAGGCAAAATACTGCATTATGAGATTATATTCTATGGTCAGAGAATATAGCATTTTAAAAATACTTGCCAAAGAGTTTTACTTTTATTCTAACTTGAAGATCCTGAGACAAATGAATGGCACATTAGAATGTCTTTTTTTTTTTCGGCAATGAAAACTAGAAGGCATTAAGAAAAGAAGGAACAAGGTCCAGCAGAAAGCTATTGCAGAAGTGTAAGTAAGAATGATGTTGCTTTTCACTGGTTTGATGACAGAAGAGCAGGAGAGAAATGAATGGATTTATGTTTTAAAATGTATTTGGAAATTCAGTAGAGTTTTCACAGGATGGATGGGAAGTATAAATCTAATAACTCTGATGATGATAAGTAGTTCATATTTTGCGACTTATCGAAGCATTATTCTGAACACTTTTTTAATATCCCCAATGTGATGATAGGTTCTTTGGAAGAAAAATAAATTGTAAAAATAGAATCTTCACAAATGGGATTATTGCTTTGTAACAGGAAATGTAAGAACAAGGGATGATTTCTCTCTCTCTCTCTCTTTCTCTCTCTCTGTTTGTCTCTGTCTGTCTCTCTCTCATTCTCTCTCAAGATAAGATGATATTCTGCAAAAATAGACCTCCCAAGAATTTGGTTATTCTGGCACTTTAATCTTAGACTGAGACACCCCAGCCTCAAGAACTATGAGAAACCTGTTTGCCTAATTCACCTTATCTATGTTACTTTGATAATGAGTTTAAACCAATAGACACAACAATGATGAAATTGCCACAAAGAGGTAGAAGAAGTTACCCTAGCATTATAAAAGGGTCAAGATTTGAGCCACTGAGGTAATATTCTTCCTCATTCTATCACACTAATTAATAGTAAGGATTTCTGGCTTGAATATAAAGTGAGTGGTCAAGTTATTTAGAATAATGAAGATTAGTAATTTGGAGTGCCAGTGAAGTGTTGAATCAAGCTCCTAATTTTGGACAGAGTCTGGTTTGATAAGCAAAGAATAAAGATCAACATATGATCCAAATATCCATCAAAGAAAACAATAGTGAAGTCACAAGAAATTACCATATGAAAGGGAACCATAACTGCAGTCATAACTAGAATTAAAAAGTGCATGTTTATTTAGAGGTAAAGTAATATAAAAAGAAACTTTATAAACAAGGCTGAGACCAAAAGATCAATAAGAGGTGGGATACTAAGCAACCAACGGGTCTTGAGGCAAGAGGAGTGTGATTGATTATTATAAACGGAAGTCAGCTACCTGAGTGAAGATGAAAGGCCATGGCAAAATAGGGTGAAAGGTTGCAAGGAAAGGGAGTCATTGGAGACCACCATGAATTCCTTCAAATTCAACTTTCTCCCAGAAGTAGAAAAACTACAGAAGTAGAGGAAATATTTCTAGAAGGACACAAGAAAGTTGTAAATATTTAATTTTTAAAAAATTTGGCATAGACTTTATGCCTTGCAGTATGGTGGGAGACTGGAAAAGACTTTAGCTCTAAGTCACACATTACCGCTGATATGAGACTTGGTGATGTGAAGTGAATTAAATTATAATTAAATTATGCAAAGACATTATGATTATAGATGAGGAATAGTAGAATCATGAAGGTATAAATGATGTCAAGCCCACTGACCTCTCTTCATTCCTAATCTCTACCTTACCTCTTCGTATTCTAGTTGACTTGCAGATACTCTGTAGAACTCAAGATGTTTTCTTTCTGCCAGCCCTTTGATAAATGAAAATTCCTTTGCTGCCACATAAAATGTCTTTTGTGAGGATAATATAAATGAAGATATATGAGTCAGTATATGTGATGAATGACTGTATTCTTAATGTATGATGCATATATGGTTCTATCTAAATTTCTAGTTGGGTTCTACTTTGATGAAATACTTATTTCTATATTCTTCTCAGCCCATCCATCTAGAGTTTAGGAGACACAGCTTCTTAAGCTCATGAAATGGCAGGATTACATCAGGTAATGCTCTTCCCTTCTTTCACACCCCAAAATCTTAGATTATCTCTATTCTTGGACATTAACCTTAAATGAAACCCTGTTATTTTCAAATAACAGTTCATAGAACTTAGAGAGAAGGTATGAGAGTAAAAAAAAATGCAGATTTTTTTGTTCAAACACCTAGAGCTTTTAAGGAATTCTTATTTTTACTGACATTTATAATTCAAATGTTACCTCTCTGTTAATCTTAGAATTAGGCTATTCTCAATACATCAGTGTGTGACAAGAAAATTGTACTTCTCTTATTTAAAAAAGTAGAAGTCCTTTAGTTCTGGCTGCTATTTATAGCCCATTTTGCTTTGTGAAGCATAGACTTTAGGAGATACTATGAATAACTGTGGGAGGAGGAGGCAAAGGATTACCCTCTGTTCCTCCTTTACAGGAATTTACAAAAGTATCTTTCAGTAAGAAGGGCAGGTGTCAGAAGATTTTGCATATAAAGTCTGCATTCGTGGGCAGTTTTGGTGAGGTTCCAATGAAGAAGTAAAAAATCCAAAAGGATCTTTGTACAGTGCTGTTGTGATTAAAAGTCAAAGGCACCATCTATTTTGGAAGAAAAGTAAATTTGTGAGGCTTTGGTCTCATTTCTATAGTCCCGTGAATGTTGTTAGTGAAGTTGTTTTTAAGGGAGCTATTGCAGAAATACAAACCTTTGAAAGCACATTGACTCTTAAATCCATTTCTTAGAGACAGTAAGCTTCTCATTTAGTTTAAACTTGAAGCCCAAATAAGCTCAAATTGTCCTCCTAAACCCATAGGAAATGGAACAGTTTCAGGTTTTTGTGGGACTGAGTTTGAACTCATCATAATTTTGTGATTTCTTTTAAAGAAAGTTTGGATCTGGATTTCCAGAAAGGCCATGGAACAATTCCATTGGTGGGTTAGTGTGTATTAATGAAGGAATGACTTCAGCCCTGCTTATTCACATTTGTGCTTTGTCCAACCTAAATTTGAAGGGTCTCTTTCTTCCACAGCCAAGCTAAAATAAACCATACCTTTCGTTTTGTTCCTTGTATGTGTATATTTGACTATAAATTACATAAGAAGAAAAAATATTATATCATACACTCACAGAATCCTTGGTCATATAATGGAGACTTGTGGAAGAATAGCTCAAATCAATGTACATCTACAAATATCACTCTTTTGATTATGAGTCCAGGAAGATATATGTATATGCATATAATGTCTATATGTGTGTACATATACATTTATCCTTGTGGACTCAATAAATATATATTGATTTCAATATTTTCTATACATAAATGTATGTTCATCACCTTTATACATATAATATATAATAAGCATTACTTATGCATATTCCTTTTGTTTTTTAATAGGAAGTAGGAGTTTCTACAACTTCATCCTCAAGGATTACCAAAATTGGTAACCCACTTGCTAATTAGCTCATTAATTAACTTGCTTCCTCTCTCTACAGTACTTGGTTCATAGGGATTTTTTAAAATTATCTTTAAATTGTACAAAGGGGTTTTAATTCAACCCATTAATTTGTGAGTGCAGCAGATCTTGGCTAATATAATCATTTTTGCCATTCTCCATATTGCAAAATCTTGAATCCAGTAGACACTCATTACTATTGTTTATTTAGTTCATTAAGTTATATTTTCGTGGAATCTGTAATGAGTTGTTGAAGACAGAAATGGTGGATTTGGCTTGCAAAGAGCAACTGCTCTCAGTTCGTGCCTTGTCATCTAACTGTGCATACAGGCTTTATAGCAAAGAGAAAGTCTGGTATGTTTAATATGCTCACAAAGATACATAGTTTTTTCTTTTTTTAGGCCTTTTCAAGATTTACTATTCACTTTGTGTAAACATTAAAGCTTGTTTTGTTGAAGTAAAAAGAGTTTTATATGTCTAGAATGCATATCACACAGAATTCTAAAGGTATTGTAACAGCTACTCCAGTTCAAACCATAGCAAAAGAGCACTGTGTAATGAGCTGGTTAACTCTCATTCTGTCTTCCTCCTTCCTAAGTATGTGAAATCTCAAAAGGCCCCAAATCCTAAAGACATTTTTATTGCATGATCATGAACTACATGAGTTGGTGCTAATACAGTTAGCAATGGTATGCAATTTATTACAGATGTTTAAATATCAAGCAATTCAGAGAAACCTTTCCAAAAGAGAAAAATCTATATAAAAACTACCACAAAAGTAGTCATGTCATTATTTGATTTCCGATAATATGGACCTATGCACATATATAAACACAAACACAAATACAGTCATATATCATATATTATATATGAGCTCATATATATAGAGAGAGACAGAGAGACAGACAGACAGAGACAGAGAGACAGAGAGAACATGATTATATTTGTGGAAATTTTTAGAGGATTGAAAGGAGAGAGGAAAAAATGGCATAGGGTAAAACAGTACTAAAATACATGCATGTGTAATTGTAGGCAATAGATAGCATCTGAAGTGAACTTGTTCATCTGAATCCAAATTGCTCCTAAGACAATGAATTTGGCAGAAAAGCAATATACACATTTGAGATGCACTAGCACCTTCACATCACCAAAATATTCCATTGATGAATTGCTTTCACATAGGCAATATAAGGCTTTTGTACTCAGTAAGGTATTTATGCTAACACACATATTTAAATACTTAAACAATTAGTAATTTTACTCCAATATTTCCATCAATGATTAAATATTTCTATTTCCTACAAATCCTTGTAATATAACACACACACATATATGTGTGTATATATATATGTATATCAGGAAAGATTTCCCACTGACATTGTGCTACAAATATTATACTGCTCTCAGCGGAAATTTCTGACTCCAGTTCATCTTATGAAGCATGACAATCAATACTCATCTTCTCTTTTTCCAGTTCCATGCAGCTGTTTAGGGGGACAGTTAACCTTGTGGATATGACAGTGGGTCTCATGTAAACATGAATATAAAAATGACAGACTATAATCTGCATTCTTTATGAGAATCTCACATTTTAACTGGGCAAGCAGGTGACCTTTACACTCACCTACACCCTCCCATTCATTTCTGGGAGGCCTTGGTGTCTACCCACAACATTCCAACAGCCAGTCTGTCATAGGGAGACAGGTCACAATCTGTGGCACTTTCAGCATGCTACAATGGTTGCTATGGATGACTTGGTTTGAATTGTAGAGGGTATATCTCATAAAACTCTGTGGCTGTGTGGAGTCTATTTTCAATAAGGAAGGTGTTATCTGGGACTTTGTTTATTTTCATACTGGTTTCTTCTGCACAGGGCTTTTTTCTTTTTTTTTGAGTTGAGAAAATGTCCTGGGCCCTCTTTTTCAATTGTCAAATTCCTCCTCAAATTTCAAAACCTAGTGAAAAGGTCACCACTGAGAACCATCCCTGGCTTTCCCGGGTAGAACAAGGTACACCATATTTTCCATGATTTCTTGTCTTTGCATACAAGTCTATGTTAGCAATTACCAGATTTTACGAAATATGAAGACAAGAAGACATATATTCTTTGGAGTTAAGGTTTTACTAGAATTTCAGCTCTTCTATTGATTTATTGGCTTACTGGTCATCAGTGCAATTTTATTCCCTGTCTTAAATCGACTCCAGTTTCCTCCTTAGATTTTTACTATTTTAGTATTTTCATATTTTCTATTTTTAAAGTAAGTTTCATGACCAAACCATAGGAAACACATAGTAATTAATTTAAATGGTTGAAGCATCATCATTTAGTCCCTTCCAGCCTCAGTATAGAAGCATCATTCTGGTTGCTATGGAGACTAAGCCAGTTAAAACTCTTGACTTCCTAGTGCATTGACTCAAGTGGAGGAGAGTTAATAATTATGAAGCAAATAAATATGCAATGTAAGTGAAAGTGATACATATGTTGAAATAAAATAACCTGGGCTAACAGAATAAGAAAACATTTGATCGTGGATGTGCAGACCAGTGTGACTTTCTTTTCTGTTTAAATTTATTTTCTTGAAGTAGTTGTACAAAGTGGGTTAAATCCAGCATCGAAGTTTGAGTACCATGAATCTTGATCAATGACTTCTTTTCATCATTCTACCCCATCTCTCCCAACCCTACTGATCCCATCATTTTACTTGGTTCCATATTCACATGCATAGCATGTGATGACTGAGTTCACTCACCATGCCTCCATTTCTGTGATCTTCTTGACCTTCTGGTTCTCCTGAAAACACAGGCTCCAGATTCCTAGTATTCATTTGGTTAAACTGCCAATTAGTTGTTCAAAGGGGTTACCACATTGGTATTCTCCCCTGTATGCGGTGAAATTTTATGTTGGTACAGCCAGCTAATTACAATTGATAAGAAACCAAAAAGCTATTAGTAAAACATGAAGAAATGTTTTACAGAAAATGAAAGAGCAGGTGCAGATCCTAAGCATGGAGAGGTTTGTTTGGAGGCAGGGGAGGTTGAAGACAGTTGGAGTCCAGGGAACTCTGAAGAGGTCATTTGGAGGTAAATGGCATCTAGGAAGAGTCAGAGGACTTTGCTTAAAGCAGAAGTCATCAAAACAAAACAACCTCTGAAATATAATCCAGGTGGACAGAATTTTTTTTTAGCTTGGGAAATATCCTGCATTATCATGATATATTTTATGAGCTGAAATGTTTACCTTGAAATTCTGGAAATTATCTGTTGTTTTGTTAGAAGAAAGAAGGATGACAGAAAGGAACTGCACTTATAAATTCACTTTGCTGCGGTCTTCATCTTACAGCATCACTGGAGTGGGGTTAAGGACGGTGATATGTTCTGTGTCTACCCTTGTGTTACTTGCTTACTGAGTGATCCTGGGCAAATAACCTGACCTCTATACAACTTTATACTTCATCTGTAAGGGGGGAATAATGATGTCTGCCATGAGATTAAAAAGATTTTCGGGGGAGAGGTGTCTAAGGATGATGCTCTGCATGACATGTTTCTTACCTGTCTAATTCAGCCATGATCTTTACAATAGCAGACAAGCTCACAGTCAATGGTGTTGCCAGGTGTTTATATGTTAATTGTTTCTGTTCATTTAGGCATTGCCTCTGATCTGCAGTCCTCTATTCCTTTTTTGCTCATGTCATTCTGTGTATCTCACTTTTTTTTTTTTTTTGGCAAGTCCTGGGCCTTGGACTCAGGGCCTGAGCACTGTCCCTGGCTTCTTTTTGCTCAAGGCTAGCACTCTGCCACTTGAGCCACAGCGCCACTTCTGGCCGTTTTCTGTATATGTCGTGCTGGGGAATTGAACCTAGGGCTTCATGTATAGGAGGCAAGCACTCTTGCCACTAGGCCATATTCCCAGCCCCGTGTGTATCTCACTTAATAGTGTTTATTATCATGTTGTACTTGCCTAAGAACACGTCTGTTTTTGAGACATTACACCCCATGATGCACTCTTGTCTTGAAAACCCCCCTTTTATTGCTTTACTTTCTGCATTCCATAAAGAGCTTGGTGATAGCAGATGCAAAATGGTTATGTTATGTGTTAAATGCTCCCCAAATATACGGGGGAGGGATTATTATGCTTCTTATTTTCTCCTCATAAAATACATTTAGTGTAGAAGTGGTATGTCATCAAATTTAGTATTAACCAAAAGAAGTTAACTGCTGCCAACAGAGTTATTTGGTGGTGCAAGTAATAACCACCCATAGTGAGAGAGTCCAGCTCATATCTCTCTGACGCTCACATTGAGAGTCTTTCCTACAAGTCTGTTGTGACCCTGAGATGTTTGTACTTAATTGTTTTCATGTAGTGTATAGTAATAAAAACAACTATATTTAGAGGATGAGAATAACAGCACTTATGATGTTAGACATATTTCATGATTCTCAAAGCAAAATTAATTTCCATGTAACTTCTTAATGTCTCTTGAAGACAATTTTGGACAATATTTCACCTCTCACTGCTTCAGAAGGTGTCATGCTGGTAGCAATTACTTGGCAAATGTGCTTAATAATGCTCTGTTTCAATTCATCTGGTAATAAGTGAATTGAAGAAGAGTATGGATAACTGCATTTCCATTGAGCGATGGAGCCATGGAAAGCAGCAAATATCTATTGACTGACAGAGAGTTACAGAGCAAGTCAATGACAAAATGATTGAAACATCTGCCATTATCCTTCCAGCTCCTGTCCCATCAAATAAATGAAAGTGTACTTTATCAATGACATGTTTAGATTGGGAAAAGCACAGACATGCACATGGCCTGATGCTGGTTTCTACAACTATTATTAGAAAAATATCCAGCTGTGTTTGGATTTGATGTAGCTATTTATTATTTCAAATACTTGGAAGGAAGGAGAGATGCATGCATGTTTTGTCTGTGTGGTACAGGCTCACTAAAACATATGATATGTGTATATCAAACTCAATAAGCGAGGGAATTCTTTCCAACTTCAAATCTTGATGGGGCCTTTCGCTTATTTCTTGTAGTACCTCATTCAGTTAACACAGCCTAAATCATCTCTAAAACATTACCTCAGCAGAGTTTGTTAATGCATTCTTTTATGTCTCCTTACTTTAAAAAAAGCAGTTTACACTTACTCTCTCCTGGCTAACTTCACTCAGCACATAGGAAAAACTTTGTCCGAAGGAGTAAAATGAGCCTTACTATTTAAGCAATTAACTGATACACATTGTGTATTTATATAAGGTCAAATTTAAAACACTTGGTTTAGGATACTACAAAATCATCCTGTTATATTTAAGAAGTCTCTCTTTCCTTAGCTTACCTGGCTAGCAATGCAGATTGAAGCTTGTTTACAGAGAGACACCAAATAATACTTATTTTCTGCTTTTGATTTGGTCTGGAGCTTGCCTTGGGTAGGGCCCAACATAATTTTATTTTATCCTCGGTTCCTAGTTTTATAAAATGAGTTACCATGTTTTATTGAAGAGCAAGTACATAAATGTGGAATGCACATTTAAGTATTTGATGGTATTTTCAAGGCTTTTCTAATTATATTCTTTCTTCACATGTTCAATAATTTATTTTTGATGGAAGTGCTTGTTTTAATTAAGCACTTAGAACATTTTGCTAAAACCTGGACACAATAACTGTAATGAAAACTGGATAGATACAGTAGAATCTGATCTTTTTTCTGCACTTAAGTTGTATCAGGTACTTAATGGGTGTTATTTCATTAAACCATCCACACAGCTCAAGGAAGCAGATACTGTACATAATTTAACACATTATGGAGAATATTAAAATAGTGAAATTACTTGCCCAAACACATATAACACATATTTTTAGTATCTGTGGAAAAGTTTTAGCCTAGTGTGGTCTGCTTTGAAAGGCTTTTCTTTTGAACTGGGTATCAGTGGCTCATACCTTGAATACAAGCAACTCAGAAGACTAAAATCTGAATACTACAGTACAAAGCCAGGCTGGGCACGAAATTTCATGAGTCTCTTATTTGTAATAAACCACAAAAATCTAGAAGTAGATTTTTTCATCAAACATAAATTATTGAACATGTGAAGAAATAATATAATTTGACAAGTCTTGAAAATACCATAAAATACTTAAATGTGCATTCTCAAGCTATGTACTAACCTTGAGCAAAAAATCTGAGGGAAGGTACCCGGTCCTGGTGTTCAAGCCCCAACACCTTTGACCTTTCTGTGGTTGCTAGTCTATAGGAATTTAGGCTTAACCCATTTTAGACTGATGCACTGCAAGTAAAATAATAAGCTGAATGAATAACCTCAACTCATATTCATAAGAGGAATCTCTATGGAAAAATAGAAAGCAGTATTACTTATTGTTTTCTCTTTATTGTCAAAGTGAAGTACAGAGGGGTTACAGTTTCATATATAAGGCAAACACATTTTTTTATTCAACTTGTTACCTCCTCTACTTACAATAAGTTAAAATTAAAACTTAACTCAAATTTCCTTTGGGGTAAAAATCAGTCCTAAAATTTGATGTAAATGATTTGATTTTAAAAAATCATTGGAATATGGTTATTGATTCCTAGTAAGGTTAAAAATGAGTCATATCATTTGATCATTTATTATAGTGGACACTGAGGTTGAATATACCAAAATAATTTATACTTTGTGATTGAAAATAATTTTTAAAAAAATGAATTACCAACAAGTAAATATTAAATTTCTATTTATTTTTAAGCTGTAATACATACATTTCACCATAGTCAGAGTTGACAAAAATGTCAGTGGGAGCTGAGATAAACAAGGAAACTTATTCAGAATTTTCATATAAAATTCCTTGGGTCTTCACCAGATGTAGGCAGATTTATAATGGTGTAAATGAAAAATAATTTGGGAGGGGGCTGGCAATATGGCCTAGTGGTAAAGTGCTGGCCTCATATACATGACGCCCTAGGTTCAATTCCTCAGCAGCACATATATATAGAAAAAAGCCAGAAGGGGCGCTGTGGCTCAAGTGGTAGAGTGCTAGCCTTGAGCAAAAAGAAGCCAAGGACAGTGCTCAGGCTCTGATTTCAAGCTCCAGGATTGGCAATAAATAAATAAATTTGGAATATTATCATAAGAAATATTATGTAGAAACAAAATATGTTTCAATTCTGAAAGACTTAAATCAAGATTTATCTGAATGGGAATATTTTTACAAATATATTATTCTGTTGGGTAAACTTTTGTTTGATTTACAATACCTTTCTTCTTTTGGTCAATTCAGCATTTTTCTTACCCTGTTTTCTATGGGCATCTTTGAGCAGTTATTCAGTGTGAGAAGCTGAGATGAAAGACTGTGGGAAATGGTCCTTTTTTCTTTTCAACCATGGAGAGACTCTTACTGGAGTATGTAAACATGAGACTAGAGTAGAACCTTTGATGTCCTTTAAGGCAGAAGGAAATATTCCAGCACTGTGTGTGAAAACCAGGTCCCTCCTAGAATCAGTAAATGAGGAGAAGTTTAGGAAATGACTGGCATGGGTTCTTAAGCCTCAGGAGGGGTTCACGTCATCTTTTTGCCTACTCAAGTTTCAGTACACTGTACACCCAGGTGTTCATGTGACTTTGATAATGCTTGTAGATTAACAACAACAACAACAACAACAACAACAACAACTGAAAGATTCAGCACTTTGGGTTCCAGAGGAGCACATAGATCCCAACAAGAAATCACTGACTACAGATGAACCAATGGCTTAACATGGCTTTCATTTGAATATTACTGAAGGCTGAGTTCCATTGACAGTAACAATAACAGTCAAATGAGTTTTTTACGCAATTATTGTGTATTAAGTGTCTTACTTAGTCTGGTGTTTTCTATGTTCCATGCTGGTTACCCACAGGTCCTTCTGTCACAAAATAAACAAGACCTACAGATTTTGTTACCCAGTAATAGACCACAAGGGGGCAGCAGGAGGTTATTGAATCTGAAGCAAACCAAACAATTTCTAAAGTTCTCAACTAATTAAGATTTGCACATACCTCTCCAATGGATGCTATTCTGGGCTACTGGGGTTACAAGCTACAAGCAAACAACATAGTACTTGATAAAAAAGCACATAATGAGACTTTAAGGATTTTTCATTTTTGAAAGGTGAAAAGAGAGATCATGGAGACAATTGGTCCTATTTATGGTCCAGGTAATCTGAAATTGTTCCAAAGACACTTAATTTCCATCTTATTTCAAGCTACAAGGGCAGCTACTTCCATATCAATCTAATGCTTCCACACTAAAATCTGTTCTATATTGTCTTCATAAGTTTTGAAATGACTCACTCTTAAGAAAACTATACGATAGGAGAATCTACAATTCCAAATTTAGGGAGAATGAAATTTTCCCAAATCAACACCAACAATAATGAAACCTTTGGCAAAGTCTCAATATCTTGAAGGATTCTGAATCATATTGCGTCCTTTCCTAAATTATTTCCCTAGCCCTTCCCACTACTCCCCACTACATTTAAGATTGTCATCATTTCCTTTCAGTTTTTGTTTTCTTTTTTGCCAGTCCTGGGGCTTGAACTCAGGACCTGAGCACTGTCCCTGGCTTCTTTTTGCTCAAGGCTAACACTCTACCACTTGAGCCACAGTGCCACTTCTGCCTTTTTCTATATATGTGGTGCGAGGAATCGAACCCAGGGCCTCATGTGTACGAGGCAAGCACTTTACCACTAGGCCATATTCCCAGCACCTCTTGTATTTTTGGTTCCAGTCTTCCTCACTGTTTGTCTGTATGCCACTGAAGTCTCCTTTAGCCAACTCAAATCTCCCTCAGCTATCGTTAACACAATCTGATGATAATGCTGTCGATTTGCCCTTGGTTGGGTCTGCAGGACCTTCCTTCTCTACTTGACCTCAAAATCTCCCTGTCTTCCAGTTTAGCTTATCTATTTATACCTCCTCCCTTAGTAACATCACACTGTCCAATGGCTTTAAAGACCAGATAAATATCTTTGACTCTCTTCACACTCTGAGCCGTTACATATCACTGCTCAGTTTCCAAATACTTTTGAATGCTGAACAAGCATCTTCCCTTTGCCTGACAACACATATCATTTTTAATCACAATTTCTATCAATCTAGCCTCCAAATCATTTCAGATCCTATCTACCTCTTATCTCTCTAAGGATACCATGAATAATAATTCCTGTCATATTCCTCTGTATAAGGGAAGATCACTTCCTAACTCACCTTTGCTTCAACCCCTTCCCTAAGCAGACAATCGGCACCGAAGACAAATGATTTTTTAATTAAATTATGCCACTTCATTGAATTTTACTCTTTAAAGCTTTTCTAGTGAAAATATTATAAAATTGAATCTTGGTCATTAAGACCTACATGAGTCCTGTTTCTCATCTCTCTATTTTGGTCCTTATTTCTTGTACCCTCACTCTATTAGCCATAGAAACTTCTTCCCAGCTGAAAATTACTGATTTTTATGTCCCGTTCTGTTAGTTAAGAAAGCTTTTCCAAATTGAATCATCACATCGGCTTTCCACTTTTTCTGTCTCAGTTCTCTTCTCTGAGTCAAACTCAGTTCTCCTTCTCTAGCCAAACTTTAAGTACAACTGTGTAGGATATTGTGGTATATTAAGGACTACTAATAAAGTGTAGCACCTGGTATTCACATACTCGTATAGAACTCTGGAACTGGGCTGCCCTTGGGGCTTCATTAAATCAGCAGAACAAGACTACCACATTTACCATGTCTAGTTCCCTAGCATTAAGTAGCTCCAGTAAGTTCTGATTTTGTTTTGAGTCCGGTGCCACCATGTGTGAATGTGACTGTGCTACTAGCATAAAGGTCTAGAGCAACTCTGAGAGGTGATGAGCTCCCCAGACCTGTGGAGAAGCCAAGTACGTAAGGAGAACAGTACAGCCATTCAACTGGGCCCAGCCATCAGTTACTCAGGACGCCCTAGGCAGCCTTTGAGGCTTCCTGAAGATTCAGCAGAAGCAGAGAGCTGGGCCTAGATCAGGTTATTGAATCAAAGGCAAATCAAGCAGATTTTTTTTTTGAAGGCACTCTATTTGGTCTTGTTAGTTACACTTACACAAGATCGCAAAACTGGTAGTATCACATACTCTTCTTGACTATAATACAGTGTTTACATAAATACATACATTATGTGCATGCATATATTTCTTCATTTCTGTTTCCTTCAACATAGATGAGCTCCAAGGTAGGAGATTTTGTTTTGTTCAAATTTGTCACTTCAACATGTTACTATCACGAATACATTTGTGAATTTGTCCTTCATGTAAAGTTGGATTGGCACATCTTCTGCTCTAGGAAATCCCTTCTATCTTCTCTTCTATGAGTCTATGCTTCACCAAAAGCATTTCAAACTAAGGTTGAAAAGCTTCTCCAGCCCTCTATTATTGAACTTAGAGAAACACACTGGAAGTTAGAAATGGGAGCAACATCAAAAAGAAAATGCAGTTCAATGTGTTGTTTGTTCGCATGGCCATAGAAATCTTCACTAACTGAAATGCCTTAGTATTGATCAATAAACGCAATTTGCTCCATCATATAAACATTTCCGTTTAGTTTCTCCAGAATATCTACCAGAGTACTTCTTAAAAACTGTAATGCATGTGGAAACATAGTAGTAGTTTTCCTTTTCTGTTTTCAAAGGTGAATTTGATAAATATGGAAATAATAAATAAAGATAGGACTTGTCAAAACAAAGACCAAACATCCCTGTGGTTGGGGCAGAACTGGTCCAATTCTATTCAATGAATTTTGGTAGTTGTCATAAGAGAATTTTTTTTCTAGTAAGCTAAGTTTTTATCGAGAATTTCTTTTAACAGGATTTTGCTTCATAGTTGAAGGCAGATAGATTTAAATAAATTTCCTTAGACATATTTCAGTTAATGTAAGACTATTTTATTGAGATGGTTATAATTTTACAAACTGATGCATATACTTGTTCAAGTTAGGCCGTCAGGCTAGCCATGAGACTTGTGGCTACATCTGGATCTGCTAACACCTATAATAAAGGTTTTGAAAGTTATTTTCTGAGGCCAAGGACACTAAAAGGAAAAGAAAAATGTTGGACAAATTTTAAATTGTCATAGACAGAAATAGCCTTAGGCATTGTCAAAAGATAGGTATTAATGTTGAGCAATTATAGTCTAAGGGAAAAATAGGAGAAGAAATATTCAACAGAAAATATTTTTCATTATCATTTACATTTTACTGTGGCTTTAAAAATGACCTTTCCAGTTTCTAGAAATCAAAAGTTTATTAAGAATCCACTTAATCCATTATGACATTTTTATTTTTTTAGATTGAACAATATAAAGTGTGAATTTTTTACAAAGCCCTTAAAACTGTACATGTATATATGCAGAATAAATTAAAATTCTCTTTTCTTGAATAACTAATTTCTGGTATTTTAAAGAACAAGGATAGCTGCTTTTTTAGTGACTATTTGCTTTGGGCTAGAAAATATCCACACTCATGCACCTTTTCTAATTTGCATTAGAACCATGAAAGATGGATTCATTGTTTTCCTTACTTAAGTGGCAGTAGAGTTGAAATGAGTGAAGTACTTTGCCCATCATTCTGTGGTTACATAAGTGGAAGAATGAGCTTTGATCCCATGCCAGACTTCAAATTACAAGCTATTTTGCTAATCAAATCTGTATATCTGAACTTATGGGGTTTTAAAAGACTTCATGTTTAATTGTTTTACTTAGCTAAGGTGTAAGAGGCTAAATGATTTGATGATTATAATGAAAGTGAGACGGAGACCTAAAAAAGGAATCCAACTCAATTATATAGACAACATGGAGAGAGAGAGAAACAGAGAGGGAGAATGGGATTGACTCAACTACTTTGATTTTTTTTATATTTGTTTACTGTTTATTTACCTTTATTTTATTTTAAGTTTTCTATATTATGTAATATATACAATTCTCTCTCTATGTGTGTGTATATGTAGTTAAACCATCATTTTAACTATTTTATAACTCATTACTGCATTTTCTTACCACTTGAGAAACACATCCATGAATATTTATACTCATTTATTCATTTTCTCACTCTTCAATCACTTTTCAATCCATTCTCTTTAGTTTCCATCCTCATCTGTCAATCAACAGAATTCCAACCAACTGCTCTAGGTCACCTGCCAATTTCAATCTTCTGTACCTTATTTCTTAGCAGTGTTTTAAACTGTGGACCATTTTCTTCCTCTGAGATTCTGTTAGTATTGGCTTCCATGACACAACTACCTTGTTATTTTGGTTTTCACCATTATATGCCCTCACTTGTGTTGCTTATGTTGCACACTAATTCTTTTCACTTGGACCAATCCCATGCAGTATTTTTCAGAGTTTGGGTCTTGGTCATTACTTCTTCACATTTCCTGCATTAAAATTAGGAGTGAAATGCTTCTTCTTACTTCCACTCCTATATACTCAACAGCTATTGTACTCATCTCCTAGTGTATCAGAGGCACTTTAAAAGTTTATCAAAAGTAGGGGCTGTGGTTATGGCCTAGTGCGAGAGTGCTTTTCTCCTATAGATGAAGCCGTGGGTTCGATTCCTCAGCACAACATCTATAGAAAAAGCCAGAACTGGGGCTGTGGCTAACAAAGAAGCCAGGGATAGTGCTCAGGCCCTGAGTTCAAGTCACAGGTGTGGAAAAAAAAAGTATATATAGTTTGTACCCCCCACACCTGCCTACATTTTTTCCTTGTTTTTCTTTACTAATTACCATAATTGGTCACCAGGTCCTGCTTTACTACGGATACCCAGTAAAGTAATATATTGTGCACCTCGTCCTCCTCTTCTTTTTTGGCCTGTCCTAGGGATTAAACTTATAGCCTGGGTACAAAGCCAGGTACTGTCTCTGAGATTTTTGTATGTTTTTTTCCCCCCTCAAAGCAAGTAGTGCTCCACCACTTGATACACACACACACACACACACACACACACACACACACACACACATTTGGTACTTTTTGGAGGCAAGAATCTCATGGACTTTGCTGCTCAGGCTGACTTGGAAGCGACATCCTCAAATCTCAGCTTCCTGAATAGCTATAATTACAGGTGTGAGCCACCAGAAGCATCCAACTACATCTTCTTTTAATCTGTAAGAATATTTAGACTGAATGTGGCTATTGAGTGAATGTAAAATCCTATGAGTGGTGTATGTGCATATGCCATAGTTCTCCACATTTATTTTTTAAAACAAATTTTCCAAATGGAACCAATAAAACAGCGAAACTCACAAGACAGAATCTTGGAAATTAACTTTACAACTTCTGGGGGAGTGGGGGAGAGGGATAGTGGGAGAAAAATGAAGGAGAGAGTAACAATTTTCAACAAGAAATATGCTCACTACCTTCCATATGTAACTTCACAACGAAATTAAAATAATAAAATAGGGAAACATCAGAAGATCAACCTCACATCTTACCAAAACTTTCCCATGGTTTCCTACTGCCCTTTGACAAGTCACCGAGTTTGCCATTGTTGTGCTGGGAATGCTTCCTTGTTGCAATCCTGCCACAATGTCATTCTTGTCTTACTGTAGGCAATATTTTCAATTCTAAGGACACTGGCCTTACTCTACTCTTTCCGTCACTACTTCCTTCTGGAGAAGGTCATTATCCCTTGGAAGGCTCCCTATTTCCATACTCTCTCTCTTCTTTACTCTTCTCATTCATAATTATTCTTCAGTGACATCTCCTCTCCAGTATTAACTTCCTTGCATAACAATGCCATTTCCAACAAGGGCACTTCTACCATTACATTTATCAGATTTTCTATCTCTCTTTATCCTATGCTTACTATTGGTTGATGTTTCACTTCTTCTGGTGATGATCTGATAATCTCTTGGTAACAATGCAAGATCTTTAAGGACAGAGTGTATAGTAAGTTAAACTTACGTCTATTCTCTTCAAACCAAATGCCTGGCTTCTATTAGTTACTCAATGAACAATGATCAGCTTCATGACTGATTTGATAAATGAAGAAAAGGCAAAGTTCCCCACAGAAACAACCCTGACAAGTATATTGTGTTAAGTATATTGTATTAAGACCCATGCTATGAGTCTAGGGCTCCCACAGGCTGCAAGCGTTTAAGTGAGTAAAGTTTAGAAACTAAGCTGCCAAAGCAAAGAAGTTGGCTCATGAGTTTCTTTGCGAAAGTTGTATAGCATTCTGGTTATTCAGGTGTCAAGACTGAATAAATTCAGCAGCCCAGGAGAGGTTGAATGCAGACAGTGGTTCTCCTCCAACTTTTATTTATAAGTATATTTTGTTGCCAACATCCCTGAATATTCCTCTGGGTTTCTGGGATCCTGGGCTAGGACTATCTATGCCAAAATGCTCTGTAAATGCACAAGTAGAAGAGAAGATTTCCATGCCCCAGGTGCCAAGTGCTTCCATTTGGGCAAAGGATAAGTGTGGATGAGTTCCTTGAGGTCAGGGTTTGTAATGTTCCTCTGGATATTCTAACAGCACTCATGGTGCCTGACCTTAGGGAGATGCATATTGGATACGTAAGTATTTCAGTGACTTGCCAGTAAACTAGCTAGCATTATAGAAATGAATAAATGTATAACTTGATATTGATTTGGTGTGTGTGTTAGGGGAGCATAGGAAAGCTTGAATCTTGAACATAGATGGGAAAGGGCAATCTATTGTCAGTGTAATAAACAAATAAGAAAAATAATCAGAACTGATATGCTTCAGAGAGTGGAGCAGTTAACTGCAAGACTAACACGTGTTAGTGAGCTAAATTTTTTTTATGGTTTTTATTTACTTTCTTATTTATTGTCAGAAGCGTTTGGTGTAAACCAACTGAACAACTCATGGGGGGAGAGGGAAAAGGGAGGGAGGGGGAAGTGAGGGAGGAGGTAACAAACAGTGAGCTGAATTTGAACTTCAGTGTTCTGCCACGAATGCTGGAAGTGGAATTGGTATGTTGTTATTCTCAGACCCTGTGCCACCAGGAAAGAAGAGTTAAAGAACTACAGAAGGACTGTGTGAACAATGGAAGCACTTGTGGCATGAAGAGCATGGGGGCATGTGGAAGGAAAAGAAAGCATAAGCAGGGCTTGTCACCTGCCTGTGGTTTTCAACTCCCTCCCAACCCTACCCTACCAATGTCCTCTGCAATGGAGATATCCTTTAGCCAGACTCAGCGCAACAGCTCTGAAGCATCAAGGGTAATCGTATCGATTGTGAAGGAATGTCTGGTTAATTTTTCACAAGGCGTAGATCCCTCAAAAATCAATAACTTTCTGCTGTATCTTTATTCCTCAGAATAAACTGTGTCTGTCGAAGAAACTTGATTCTCAAGCTCAATTGGGTTCATAAAACATTCACAGACACATTGCACAAAAGAAATGTAAGCTTTCCCTAGGAGTGGTAAGTGTTTAACCTCAATGTAGGACAAAGGCGCCTTCCTTTTCCATATATTCATGTCCTTGGAAAGAGATGGGTGACACCAAGATTTCTTTGATGCACGTTATTTCTTTAAGACCTACTTTGCTTCACCAAAAGGAAGAAGTTTTAATGAGAAATATAAAGAATACTTCTGGAAAGCAGAGCCTAGGCAAATACATCAATTTAAAAATAATTTAATAGAAACCTTAAGATTATTGAGGTTATTGAGAGAAATGTATTAAATTTACTGTCCTTTTATTCACAAGATCAGTGTACAATGATTTAGAAAGATGAGGAGGAAATAAAAATATGATTGGAAGCAGTGTTAAAATGTTACTAAACAATAGAACTTAAGGAACTCACTGTGTGATTCCTTGGCTCTCCTTTTGCGATGGTATTGCTCAGAGAGGTTAAGTGATTTTCTCCCCCCTGAGATTGTGCAGTAAAGGCTTCATTTATTGAACTGAAATGTTCCATTGGAAAATAAATCAATAAACATTTATTTCTCAAAACCAGAGAATGTGCAGGGCTAGAAACTGTGATATGATGCAGGAACAAAATGTAAGCACGGTGTAAGACTTTTATCTCTATTTAACCAACAAAAAGCCAGAGAAGGAGGTAAGGCTCAAGTGGTCAAGTAACATCCTTGATTGAAAAGCCAAGCAGGACCAGAAGGCCTTAGTTCAAGCCCCACTACTGGCCCAAAATTAAAAAAAAAAAAATAATCTACTGATTTCTGTTCTCTTATGGGAAAAGTCTCTACATTCCACTCATACTTCATCCTGTATCATGTGGATACACAAGTTGAACATCATAATATCTAAATATAAGCCTTTCTCTTTCTCTCACTCTCTCACATCTATCTACTTATCTATCTTTCTACCTACCTATCTATCTAAACTATAGTTCTGAAATAAAAATAGCAACTCAGCAACTGGTATGTTATCATCATTAGCTCAAAATCACAGACAGGTTTTTATAGGTGTTAAAAAGGTAAAAATTCTTGAAGTGAATAACAGACTTGCTTCAAATTTGACCTTCCAATTTTAATAATCATTATTTTTAGTGTACTCACTCATCTGAAAACTGAAGTAGAGTGGGGGTTCACTACAATGAAACAGTGCCCCCACCCCAAGGGAGTGGATTCCTGGTTCCCCCAAGAGTCCACCACACAGTCTCCAGCTACAAGGTGACAAAAAGACAGTTTTATTGGGGAAGTAAAAAGTGAACAAAAAGGGAATCAATCGACCGGCCTTGGTCGCAGCCCAGACTTGGGAGCCGAAACTGCCGACCACGAGTTCAGGATCAGGGCCCAGACTCTGGAGCTGGGACCGCCCGCACGTGTGCAGCCCAGACTCGGGAGCTGGGACTGTGCACACCTGTGCAGGCCAGACTCGGGAGCTGGGACCGCATGTGTCCGTGTGGCCTTCCAGCCTGGTTATAAGGCAAACATCACAGACAAACTTGTCACACGCAGGTGACCAATGAAGATACAATACTTACAGAGCATGCTAGGCTGCACGCAGGTGGCCAATAGAGTTACAGTCTGTCTCATAATATTTATTTGAACTAACCTATCATTCTAGTTAGAATTGACGCATGGATTTGGAGGGGCTCACATGATGCCTACTCATAGCCGGTTCCCTTGAAGCTCCCATGCCTCAGGTGGTTAATCTACATAACTTATAATAAAGAGGAGGACACAGGGTCCCTTGAAGCTCCCAGGCCTCAGGTAGTCAATCTACATAGTAAAGGGGAGCTTCCCTGAATAGGGTGGGGGAGGGCTTAGTGGAGATGGAGTTGGCTTCTGCTCTAATCTGAGCTGGAGTCAACCTGAAGTCCCTCCACAGCTATTGATGGCACTGGGCAGATCTGGCCTCCCTATTACAAAAACTACAGTTCATACCAAATAATTTGTATTGATTGTTCCACAGAGATGGGTGTTGATCAACTGAGATCACAGTTCAGAAAGCATTTTGCAAATGTAAATTGCTAGATTAATATACTGTATTTTGGCAATGCTTTAAACATTCTATGACTTACATATTCGTTATTGTTTATTGCCTTCAGAAAAGAATGATATCTTCAAGAAGTACAGTTTAGATCTCAAATATACTTAATATACAAGTTATATATTTTTATGGAGAAAGCTTCCAATTTCTACTTCAATTCTTAGAATAGACATATTTAAAAATCTGTTAATTCATAAAAGTTAGTTAAAATGATTTTTACATGCACTTAAAAGTTTATGTTTTTTATAATCACGTTGCAAAGAAAAAGGTGATTTTAATAATATTGCTCATGTTGATCAAAGTTCATGGCCCATTAAAAATTATTTTATTTCAAGAGAATTTATGTAGCTATTTTCTGTCAATTTGTTCCTTTCTAGTGATTATATATATATACATATATATATCCTTTTCCCTTTTTAAATAGCATATGCAGAAATATTAAAGATTTTTTAATTTAATTTTATTGTCAAGATGATGTACAGAGGGGTTACAGTTACATACAAAGGTAATGAGTACATTTCTTGTTGAATATTGTAATCCCTCCCATATTTTCTCCCACATTTTCTCAACTTCCCGCCCCCCCAGCCGTAGAGTCTGCTTCCAACATATTGTTTTGTGAGTATTACTCTTGCATTATTTCACCTTTTGTCCTTTATCTCACCACTTTATTTATCCCTTCCCCTTCCCCAATTCCCCTGAGGATATGAATGCCTCAAACTTCTCTACATAGAATACAGGAGCAGATATTGATTTTATGTGTGTTGCTTTTCATTTTCCTCTATTATGCCTGAAACTTGAGATGTAAAAATAAATCTTTTTTTTAATACACATGTTTTCATAAAAATGCAGAATCTCTTGTCTGTATTTAAAGGAGATCCTTGGGAGTGATGTCTCAAAACAATCTTTCTCTGGAGCCTTTGGTCAGACAGGGTTGCAATAATTTCCTTTGAATGAAACCAGTCATTTACTTATAAAAATTCAAATTCCCCTCTATGTTTGCTCCCTGTAAATGCCAGTGGCCTTTCTATGACAACACATTAGATATGCAGTGATTCTTATGCAATACTTTCATAGATAAGACTTATTTCAAAAGAGTTTCAGTGAAATCACAAATTTGTATAGCATTTACAATTATTTGACACTTAGGGCCACATTATTCTTTTTCTTTCATAATAGAATGTTGAGTCACTTGATGATGAGAGTCTATGACAGTAGTGTAAGCATCTGATCTTAAATAGCTACAAAATAATGCCTGTACTTCATGGGAGGAAAGGGGAACAATACATTTTCCTGTCTAACCCATATTCCTCTTCAGAATCATCTTTGTGTAGTATATTTTCCTTGCTTGGTTTTTCCATGTTGTCATCTTGATATTGCTGTAAAGATGTGGTTTTAATGGAATATAAAGAGTAAGAAGTTCCCTGAAACTAGAGGAGTTCTTGAAAATGAAGTGTTACAGTTTTTGGTGATCATAGTGGAGTGTCTTTGTCTCCTGAGAAGCACTTTTATAAAGAGCAAAGCATTACGTAGAAAGAATTTAAATCTCTGATTCCCTACATCTTTATCCATATTTGCCTTGGCAAACCCCACATTTTGTCATCTAAGCTCTAACACAAGCTTTCCAGATATATTTGGCAGCAGAAAATGATCTTATCAACCACTGTCTAGAATGTTGGTAATTCTTTTCTGAGTCATGCTAATAAACCCTTAATAACCATTCTTTATCTATTAAATGGTTAGTGGATGTGACAGATTAAAAGCGGCCACAAAATTGTTCAGCAAAAAATTGAAAGCTGTGGTCTAAGCAACTCTGGCTTGAATTGAGTAAAGACACTGGACCACTTTCTACAAGAGAACAGAGTGAAAGCAATTATGAAATCGGTTCATGGATCAGGGTTAAGAGCCTTACTGCCTCTACTTCCCTTTACTTGAGCCACTAACTTTTGAACTTCTGAGTCAGGATGTAACATGCTGGAGAGACCCTAAAGATTGGGTGGGACAATAGGGGGAGGGATGGGGACATGGTAGTTTTGTCCAGCTCTACAGCCACATGTCCAGCCCCAAGTATCAGGAAAGTGATGATAACTTTCTCGGTCTCTTTGAAACATCAGAGACTCAAGTTTAATACCAAGTTCATTACACAAAGAATAATTGTCACGCTGAATCCTGTACACAGTGCAGAGTCACACCATCATAAAATATGATACAATGCTTACTTTAAAAATGATTAAGCTTGGGCTGGGGATATAGCCTAGCGGCAAGAGTGCCTGCCTCGGATACACGAGGCCCTAGGTTCGATTCCCCAGCACCACATATACAGAAAATGGCCAGAAGCGGCGCTGTGGCTCAAGTGGAAGAGTGCTAGCCTTGAGCGGGAAGAAGCCAGGGACAGTGCTCAGGCCCTGAGTCCAAGGCCCAGGACTGGCCAAAAAAAAAAAAAAAAAAAAAATGATTAAGCTTGGAGAAAAATGTATCGAGTCTTTATTTTCTTGGAATCCTTCATGCTTTGGGTTATAGACAATTTATTGAGTGGATACATAAATAGAGGATAAAGAAGGTAGATTATTGAGTGATGAAAAAATACATAAAGAGATTGGAATTTAATTCACTTGCTAAATTGCTGTATAAAAGTATGTGATTAAACCATGTAACTTCCCGAGTTTGGATACAAGAAATTTGGCATAAAGAAGCATTATTTATCTTACGTGAAACCATAAGGCCAGCATATAAGCTATAACATCAATGATTGTATTTAAGAACATTTAAAGCCTGGCAATCAAACAGCGTGTTTGGTTAAGGAATCTTAAATGCTGGCAATAAAACAGTATCTTTGGTTTTATGCATTCCAAAGAGTTGAAGGAAATTTACATTGTATGTTTTCATATCTATGGCTTAAATGGATAAATTTTCATGTTGTATTAACAAATTTTCCAAACATGAGATCCATGGAAAGAATACCTTGTCTCTCATACCTTCATTCAACAGTGTAACTAGATGCAAATATTCTAGAGGTAAAGAATGTATCCTTAGGGCTGGGGATATAGCCTAGTGGCAAGAGTGCCTGCCTCGGATACATGAGGCCCTAGGTTCGATTCCTCAGCACCACATATACAGAAAACGGCCAGAAGCGGCGCTGTGGCTCAAGTGGCAGAGTGCTAGCCTTGAGCGGGAAGAAGCCAGGGACAGTGCTCAGGCCCTGAGTCCAAGGCCCAGGACTGGCAAAAAAAAAAAAAGAATGTATCCTTAGATGGTTTTATTTGTTTAAGTAATGATGATTTGCTATGAATAGCCATTCCAGGAATTCAGCATTGTTTAATCTGTACAACTGTATGTTGCCCTCCTGCTTTCTAGAAACTCTTATGATATGGGATGGAATCCATTCTCCTAGCATTTTTGCAATGGTTTCTCTTTCACACAAAAAAGAGAAGAAACAGCCGCTTACCCCTTTAATTTTCTTGACAATATTATTTTTAACAGCATCTATTTACTATGCACAGGTGGCTTCTTTTCTTGATCAGAGATGCATTCAGGGGAGCAATGTCAAAGGAATGAGAAAACACACATAATAGGGTTCACTACTTCCCAGAGTATTAATAAAGCAATCACAGCAACAAACTGCAATCTGGCTCTACCTTTTCTCCTCCATTAAACAGCTTTTCCTGGGTCACTGATCATCTTCACACTCCAAAATGTTGTGGTCATTTTCCAGTCCTTCTTTCACTCAGGTCTCATGTAAACACACTCTCAGTTTATTTCCATTCTCTGTGCTACTCCATGTACCTTCTGATATTCTTCCTTCAATGAGTACTAACTTTCCTGATCCATGAAGATGGTTCCCTCTTGGTAGGACTCTTCATCTTCTAATGTAAAGGACCCGATTTACTCTGTATAGCCATGCATATCTCCTGTGCTTATGTACTTCTATTTTGTGTCTCTTTTCTGAATTCCAGGCTCATAATAAAGTTGTCTGACATCTACACTTAGATGTCCATTAGAAATACAATGGGCATATCATCATCACCAAATTAAAATTAAATATTTTACCAATTCCACCATTTCCTCAAATGTTTTTCCTGCCTTCAATAGCAATTCCATCTCTCATTCTTCAGGGCAATATGACATAGGCACTGGTCTCCAGTCTTCTTACCGTATCTCCAATTCAATCTACAATAAAGTTTTCTTGACTCTACTTTCAAAACATATGCATTTTATTTCTCCTCTCATGGCTGTAGTATTTTTATTTTCAGTTGATATTGATCAACAAATCTATTCACGTATATAATGCTTTTGTTCGGAGAATTCAATACATTAATATTGAATATTAAAATCAAGAGAAATAGAGCAGTTTCTGTTATTTCCCCCTACAACTTTAGTTTTATATACTTTGTGTTCCTGTTATGTGTATCTACTCATCTGGATAAAACTGTTTTCTTTCCACCTTTATAATGTGTCTACTGATTTTCAGTATGAAGGATGTCTTTAAGCACCATCTATAGTTGTGGTGTAGTAGTGATGAATTGTTTGTTTTGGGTTATCATGGAATTTTTTTGCCATTGTGTTATGAATTGTATCTTCACTGAGTAGAATATTCTGATTATCAACTATTAACTCTGTGTTTGACATCCATCCTTCTAATCTCTTTTCCAATTTTAAAGTTTCTGTTGAGCAACTATTTTAATTCTCATAGATTTTTCCCATTTTTCTCTCTTTTATCACTCAATAATTTTCCTTTTTTTTTTTTTTTTTTTTTTGGCCAGTCCTGGGCCTTGGACTCAGGGCCTGAGCACTGTCCCTGGCTTCTTCCCGCTCAAGGCTAGCACTCTGCCACTTGAGCCACAGCGCCGCTTCTGGCCGTTTTCTGTATATGTGGTGCTGGGGAATCGAACCTAGGGCCTCGTGTATCCGAGGCAGGCACTCTTGCCACTAGGCCATATCCCCAGCCCTACTCAATAATTTTCCATGTTCTCTGTTTCTATTGTTTTTAACCATAATATGTTTTAGAGAAATTCTCTTCCACTCTGGTCTATTGGGTATGCTGAAACTTTCTTAGCATGTACATACATGTTTTGTGTGATGAGCTACCTTTGCACATGGAGATGTGTACATGTATAAGAGAGTAAAGAAAATACATACAATGTGAGGCAAAGTAAAACGCTTTACTTGGTGTAGTTCATCTTGACATCAATGAATGAGGGACCATAGGAGAGAGATGAGCAACAGTGTACAGTGAAACTCCCAGTATATCAACTTGAGCACTGATGAGAGGAAGGGGCACTGTCTGCTCAGGAACATATTAAAGATATTTTAGTTATGGTGGAGGTATCAATTATACACTATTCACTCTCTATGAAAGAGATACTGACTTGATACAACAGTTCACTGAATTCTAAGGGGAAGGAAATTTAAGTATGACAGGGTCTAAAATTTTCTAACCAATTGTGAAACATAAAGGAACAAATTATAAGATGTAATGAGATATTCGCTGCCATAAAGTGAGGAGGAATTTTAGGCATACAAAGGAATATGAGACAGAGGAAGAATTGTTGAGATGTCTAGTTCCCAAGAGGTGATACATGCTTATTAACATCTATATAATGGTAACTGGGTGAGCAGATGCACTAACTTCCCTTTTGCTGAATATCTGTAGCTTTAAGCAAGGGAAAGCAGATACCCCAAGACAATCAAAATATAATTGATAACATTAAAAGTTAACTCAAACACACCAAAATTCCAAGGGTCAGAATCATTTTGTGTTCATTTGTTTAAGATGCCAAAATAATTGAACACAGTGTTCAAAACAAAGAGCAGAAAATTCTGATAGAGAAAGGATGGTAAGGCTGCAATGAAACCTTATACACAAAACTACAAGGAAACAAAATTATTTTGAAGTTGATTTGGGTCCTAAAAAAAAACAAAAGTTATTTCCATGACTGATTTTTGTATAGTTTTATCTAAAAAAAAATGAGAAAGAAATCAAGATTGGGTGATTACTGTGTTATCTTACAATGGTGTTCAGTGTTATGCATCTCAACCCAAAGCCTATGACTCTGAGGACAAGTATTGCCGATGAAGAATTTGACACTTGTTTGACTGTAGGCCTGTGCTGGAATTGACATTGCTAACAACTTTGTGAGCATAAGGTGCAAGATAAGATGAAAATCAAGTTGCTCAGTGACACTTTGCCAACTCAGAATGACATCAATCTCAGCCACCAGTAAAGCTGTTCTTGACAGTTGTACTCTTGAGATGAACTAGCATTATAAAGTCAGAGAGTTGAAAGAAAACAGCCTAAAACAAGGTCAATGGGTCAGCAAGACAGATAGTAAGTATGCAAATACATGACCACAAATTATGCACTGTAAAGTTCTCTAAACAAGTGTGATTTTACTTTATTGATGGCAAAAATTATCAGCTATTGATTATTGTATTTTTTCATTGAATGGTTGTAAAAGAAGCCATTAGGTGTAGAAGAAAATAAAAACTTACTGAGTGAATTTCACATGACGTGATTAATTGAGACTGGACACACAAGGTCAGGTGTCTGTCAGAAAGATGTAGGATCAAATCTGTAGTTGTGTAGTGTTTAGTAACTGTACAAGCTAGAATAAATCAAGAGCTTCAAGAATGTCTAAGTTATCTTCCTCTATGAAACTTGGAGTGCCAAAACTGTGAGTCAATTTGAAATTTTCAACCTGTTCTTGAAAGCACCTGCAAATGTATAACCAAATAATTTTAAGAAAACTATGATTTCACTCAGTCTAGAGAGCAAGATAATGTTGAAATAAGCAAAAAAGAAAGAAAAAGATCGCGAAGGTAACATTCATCATTAGGAGACATGATTTATTATGTTTCATGATAATGTGCCATTTTCTCTCTACTCAAAACTTTAGTAAAATTTCAAAAAACAAACCAAAAAGAGAAATAGGGATCCCCAGTGAATTTCCCCCACGATGATCAATAGACTGAATCATTGACCATAGATAACTCTAGAACAAACAGCAAATAGAAAACTGCACTTTTTAATAAAAAAGAAATAAAGGGATATTGAGGCTTTTCTGAGCTGTGAAAACTGTGAGATCCAAATGGAGTAGAACTGAAACTAGAGATGTCACTAAGAGAACATACACACCGCAAATCTTTCTTAGATCCTGAGAAATGTAGGACTATGAAAAAGTCCCCCATTGATGTCTTCTAGCTGGGAATTGCAAGATCCTACTTTGTGCTCATGCTCCAAATCTAGTGCACACAGGCCAAATAGAGAGAAACCTGAACATATTGGGAAACTGCATGCAAAGTAAGTATCAGTAAATAGGTACTTCAGGGGCAGCAAGTGGGCAAAGGGGAGAGGGATGGGAAAATGGGGGGGGGGGGTGTGGAGAATGCAGGCAAGATTTCATTGTATATACAATGATGTATATACAAGATTTCATTGTATAAGGGAGGGGATGGCTTGAAGCAGATGAAGATGTGGAAGTGATGACATCAATCAAGATATATTGTGCACAAAAACTGCTCTGTTAAATGGTAAAATTTAAAAGTAAAAATTAAGATAATTAAGGGATGGGGTAGGTTGAGAGCCATAGGGTGAGAATATTGAAAGTGGTGACATTGTTCGAGATCCACTGTATTTATAAACTGCTTCAATGAATGACAACTCTTCTACAACTACTTAAAGACAATAAAAGTATTAAAAAAGAATGACGGGAAAATGGCAGGCTGATAATCGAAAATCACATTCACATGGAAAGAACATTATACCATCTTAGTCCTGTTAACCATGGGTGGGTATGCTGATTCCTGTAGAGACGGATTGGACACTACCAATATCAGAGCAGAGATAAAGGTCACTAATTAAGACTTTACAGGAAATTCACCAAGTAAGACAAATAGGAAAACAAAGGGAAAATTGTGAATATTGGCCCAGTTACTACAAATTCTTTTTACCAAAAAATGTTGGAAAGAGATCTTCCAATTGGAAAAAGGAAATCTATTTTTAAATCAATTTTTAGCTAATGTGGGTGTGTTGAAGATGTAATTAGGTAGGAGGTGGGTAAGATTCTAGCGGATGGATGGAAGCAAAATACACTCAAGAGTGATTTTTGAGCATGAGTCTTCAATTCTTAAACATAAAGCAACTGTTTTCTTTCCTCATACTATAGATTATAAGAGTGGAATTCCATGATATTCTGACACTGATTCTGAGAATTTTGTGGAAGACTGGGGCCATTTTTTGAAGTTCCTATTCAGATAATGCTAGACAAAAGTATACAAGAAGTAGCACTGTAATACTGTAGGCAGTAGAGGCAAGTCATATTGTCTATTGTAATAGGTTTATTATCTGGTTGAAAATCAATCAAATTAAATTAAATATATACCTATTGTATATATAACATGTTTATAGATTGTATTTATAAAACATCACAACATAGACATTCCTGTTACCACAATTTGGCTGAATACGATAATTTTTCAAATAGAACATTTCCTTCTATTAAAATTATTGAATAAATATATAAATAAATGCCTTGCGGAGTGAAAAAATCTGAATTATTCATTGAAAAGATATCAGTAAAAATTGCAATATTGCATATGTGGTATGTTTTATGGAATCATACTGAACATTTAAATCTTTGATATTATATTGCTCAAAAACAATTTAAGGTCACTTTAATGCTAACCTTTCTTAAAACTTTACATTGTTGTTGAAAATGTCTTAAATATGACTTCAATCTCTTCCATTTTATTATATAAATTTAAATACTATTTCAAAATCATCTCAGTTACCCTTATTCATGTTTTTGGAGAATGAAGGTAATTTTTAAATGGCATTAGTACTGCTGGTTTCTACTTAAAATAGTCAAATTCATGCTGCAACTAAAATCATTTGTTGTGGAAACCTGAGAAAGTATAAAATAAAAAGAAAGACATGCAAAATTATAACACTGAAACAAATATAGCTATCTCTGACTCATAGATATTTGTGTAAACCCTTATGTTACATATATATACAATATGTATATAATATATAATATAAATATAATATCTATATTGAGTCAACCCACTTTGCACATTTGTCTATATTAGAATCGTGTAAAAATTGTCATCTATTTTTGGGTAGAACAGTCATTTCAGGTGATATAGTCATGATTTGGATTAAAAAGATCTAGGTTTGTATCACCAATATTGCAAGAGTTGGAAGAACAATGGGGAAAGATTTTAACAAAAGATTGTCCAGGTGAAGGATTAAGTGATCACATCAATAAACAACTGTAATCTCATCTTTCTTTTTTAACCATTTACTGTCCTTTTTTTTTGTCTCTCAGACTCCGTGGTCACACATTGTTATTCAGTGTCATATGAATTATGCTGAATTTTTTGTACAT
This sequence comes from Perognathus longimembris pacificus, assembly GCF_023159225.1. Classification (NCBI taxonomy): domain Eukaryota; kingdom Metazoa; phylum Chordata; class Mammalia; order Rodentia; family Heteromyidae; genus Perognathus; species Perognathus longimembris. The sequence goes on along the minus strand of NC_063174.1, from coordinate 50,619,121 downwards.
AGTTTATGTGTAATCTAGATTAAATTTAAATGTTTTTTGAATGACAATCATCCTATGTGTGCTTCATGAATTCTAAATTATCCAGAAACTTATATATACAAAACAGAATTTAAGAGTTTCCTATTGTTTTCCAGAATTGAAACCGGTCTTAAACATTCGTTATAATTCTGCTCAATTTAAGTAGGATGAATGATCTTGAATTATCTCTAATATTATGTAGTAAAGGCAGAAAAATTTTAAAAGACTGCAATTTTCTATGCCTGTTTCCAAATGTGCATCTATAAATAACAGCCAGATGAATTATACTTGAAGACAAATAGAAGTACAGGCAACTGTTTGAGTTTGGCAGCAACCTTGATCCATTTTGTATTGCCCAAGACAGGTAATGACCTAGAAAGACATATTTCAACTTCAAGATTTTTGTTTCCCATGCTGACTGCTTATTTTACATTCTTGGAAATATTTTACTAAGTAGAGAATGCTGTCAATTTTATATAAAGAAAGAAATCATAAAAAGGTATATTTCTTATCCAACTTGTTACCTCCTCCCTTATCTCCCCCTCTCTCCTCCCCACTTCCCTACCTCCTCCCCTTGAGTTGTATAGTTTGTTTACACCAAATGGTTTTGTAAGTATTGCTGTTGCAATGGTTTGTCTTTTAATCCTTTGTCTCTCAATTTTGGCATTCCCTTTCCCTTCCCTAGTTCCAATACACATATATACAGTATCTGGGGTACTAAGATCAGTTACAGTGATAGCAGGGGTAAAACCATGGGAAGGGACTATGAGAGAAAAAAAAGGGTACAGTTTCACATGGCACATTGAGATTAACTACAACAATGATATACCACTTGTTTCCATAACTTGGAGTTCATTTCTCTTAGCATCATCTTGTGTGTTCATATGGGCATAGCTATAGAGTTATTATGATCTTCTGCTATGATTATCCTAGACATGTACTAATTATTCCCTATGACGGAAACCATAGATTCCATGTTTCTTTGGTTCTGGCTTACTTCACTAATACTTTAATCTTAAATATTAAAACAGAGATTAAGTACATTCATTAATTTTTGTATAATCTATGATTCCTTGTTCAGCTATCTGATTTCATAAATAAACTTTTTTAAATAATAAAAAAATAGTAATTTGAAGTAGACCAATCTGCACAAACTCTTAGGGCACATCATTTGTTTTCCCCCAATTATAGTCTACTAATCTAGGGCAAATACATAAGGACGGGCAGTTAATCTTATTTCTTTGAATAGATGTCAGAGTTTTGTTTAAATACTTGACTGGAGGGAGCTGTCATGTCTGTCTTGAAATTGCTGTCATTGCCTTACTTGGTTGTATGTGCCATCGATGACTGAGATGAGGATAAAAACTGTATTCCCTAAATAGGTAAAATATAAATAGAATAGTGATCCACAATATTTGCAGGTCTTTTTTTTTAATAATGAGAGACTGTTATATTACATACAAAACTTCAGTTAGATCTTGAAGATGGATTTATACAAGCTTAATTTTCAGAAAGAATCCATGAGATGAAGTGCAGCATACAGGAAAAGATAAATTTTATAATAATGAGGTCTCATGCATCAAAGAAAACCATGCTTAGGAAGAAAAAAGAGCCCACAATAAGTGGTCATGAAATTTGGCTGCAATTGAATCACTGATGACAGACTTTTAATGCATTTATCATGAAGCGTTTTCTTGTGATGCATTGCAGATGCTGCTGGTTTATAGATAGCTTCTTTCTCTTAGCTCTGTTCATTGACTTTGCACTTAATGGTGCCATAAAAGGTTCACCAACACATGCTAATATTCCATATGAGATATCTTAGCTGATTGCACAAGCCATGTTCATACATGTATAAAATTTGCCTATTAAATTTATTTCCATTGAGTAAGCATCAGAGTAGGCCCACAGTTAAATCATCAAAGATTGCTATTCATCTATTTCCTTTATATTCAAAGGTAGCAGCAGTGTATTTGGCAATATGATTTCTTTTTTGCCTTTTTTTCCCCAGTCAGCTGTAAAACTTGAACTCAGGGCCTGGGCACTGTCTGTGAGCTTCCTCCCTCTAGGCTAGCGATCACCCACTTTGAGCCACAGCACCACTTCCAGCATTCTGGTTGTTAATTGTAGATTAGGATCTCATGGACTTTCCTGGTAGTGCTGGCTTTGAACCACCATCCTCAGATCTGTGTCCTGAGTAGCTAGATTTACAAGTGTGAGACACTAGCACCCAGCTGCAATATTTTTTTCTCACTTCTGTTTATGCACTTCAATTTCAAGTCCTAAGAAGCAGCTTACTTTTAACATAAGATAGAAACCAATTGTCTGCCTTGTTGTTGGTGAAACAATATCACCTTTTCCCTCAGAATATATGAGAATAGGAAGAATATACTATAAATAAATATACTATACTCATAAATATACTATACTCTTATATTCTAAATATACTATTGAAAATGTCTTAAATATGACTACAATCTGTTCCATTTTATTATATAAATTTAAATACTATTTGAAAATCATCTCAGTTACCCTTATTCATGTTTTTGGAGAATGAATGTAATTTTTAAATGGCATTCATATATAAATATACTATACTCTTATATTCTAATATATCCATACACTGGAATATTCACATTTTCTAGGATATTTATATGTGTTTCAGATAAGAGTGGGAAAATTTTACTGAATGGATAATGAAATATTTAGAGTTGTGAATGAAATTGTCTTCATGTATTACACACATTATGACTCAGAACTTCCAGGGAACATATTTTACATTTTCTACAGAAATGTGATGCAATTCCAGTGTAAGCTGCCTGCAGTTAAGATAATGACCCCGAAGACTGTAATTATTACCCCTCATTTTCATAAACTCTACATTTACATGGTGAGATGTTATCATTCCTCATATTCAGGCAGGAGTATTTAGTCAGACAGGCTTAATGTACACATTTTGAGCATTTGGTAAATGTTATTGTGTTTTGAAAAGTTCTTGTTTCAGTTCTGATAAATTCTATGTTCTTGCAATCACATAACACATTTTTGAAGAATTATAAACTACAGAAATTCATATAAGGAAAATTACAGTCTTGTTCCTAAGTAATGACAAATGGAAATATACAAAATTAAATCATAAACCTTGAGATTCTATGTTAATGCCCAACAAAGATAATTTTAATAGACTTTGGCACTATCAGTAAATGCACCTCTTCCTTCTCATCTGTGGCTTAAGAATTTTTACTTCAGTGTCTAAAGCTCCCTGTCAGTGAAATAACTGGGCTGCTTTTATTAAGTAAAGAGCCACCAGGCTGACATTTTCAGATTGAATTCATGTGAAATAATTGCATTTTAACATTGCCAATTTATTATGTCAGGCTTTTAATAGTTACAAGATCATCTTAGCTTTGAAAAGTTTAGAGAGGAAAAAACTGTCCTTGAGCCCTCCATTCTGCAGTAATGCATTTTTTTAACCTCTATGTCATTCAACATCCTGATTATTTTCTCCAAGAATGCTACTTCTAAACACCCCGAGGTACCACATAATATAGACACCAATCCTTGACGGTGCTATTTTGTAATTTTTAATTGTTTTTGGGTATTTCTAGTTGGTAAGAACCTATTGGTATAGGAATTCCCTAGTTCTCTTCTGTTCCTCATGTCTCTGCTCTGAGTTTCTGATATAGAAGACACCAACACATTCCCCATGAGTGGCATGGCCATGAGATTTCATCTTGTCTACCAGCACTTGGGCATATATATTTGCAATGTACCATCGTCTTTTCAGTATCCCAAAACATCTTTCACCTGCTTCTACCACATGTGTTCATATCTTTCCTATCACCAATTCCCACACCATTTAAACACCAATGTTGCACTGATTTCTGTTAGGTAAGACTCATGTTTTAAGTTTTGCAAAAAATTGTGTGTAGTGTATGTGGGCATATGTTTACACATGATACACTTCACACACTTATACAGACACTCTTTTTCCATTCCTACCTCATTTAAACCCATTTATCCTTCTTCCACAGTGAATTTTACAATCAAACATCAGCCAAACACAGCTCTGAACAAAAGAGTCCATCTCTGATTATGGTAATAATAGCTCTGCTAAAGTAATATGGCCATGTTCATTTGTTTATGTATTATCTATACTGTTCTGATTACAAAAATTTGTTGACCTGTTATCCCAGAAAATCTTAAAATTTACTCTCTGTTATTTACAGAAAGCTTTTTGACCACTCTTCCACATCATTCTATTCCCACTTTAGGATATGTCAATGGTTTGCTATTGTCCTCAAGAAACAAGTCCCATATCAGCCTTATGTATATGTAGTCTGTCTTCTCTTACTCAAGGTTTACACTTCAGTTGTCTGTAGCCAGCACTTTTTAGACTCACCACTTCCAAACACCAAGCATTTTGAACTCATTCAACCACATTTGATTATTAACAAATGAGTATCAATAGTTCCAATGGACAATTTCTCTTAGCCTGGGAAGTGTAAAAAAAATAGATTAATACCTAGATTAAGAGCTTTTTGAAGTACCTCCATCTTACAATAAATAATTGTATATGTACAATTTTTGCAATAAATCTTTGAATAATTTTTGCCTCCCTGCTAACATTTTCTCAAATGAATAACAAAATCCCCTGTCTCTAGCAAACACTCAGCCACGTTTTATAAGTGAATGAATAAATGTTGGTTATATCTTTCTGTTCCAGTACCTGTCACATAATAAAATTTAATGGTACTTATTTGAAAAGTTTCTCATTTCAACATCATGAAAATTATATCGATATCATATTAAGATGCTGGTCTACTTTAAGCCTATGAAGCAAATGCTGTTACAAATAACATTATATAATATTTGAAAACTTGAAAATCGTATTGGTTTTCAAAGTATATTTTGTACATTTTCTCATAATGATTCTTACAACAGCTACATGTTTAAAATCATGTAGAGATATTCAGATACATCACACAACTTAGTGGAGTGATGCAAAAGTTATTTTTTAATTGATACCGGAAATTTATTCTTAAAGTACATGAACTGATGTAATGGAAAAAATGTGTAAAAATGTTAGTTTTAAATTTCTGTAGCATAGCATTTATGGATTTGCTTGAAATTTGTCTCATGGCCCATTTTTTCTTCATTTCTACCTATAAGTCAGGCTCCTGCTGTTCTTAGCTATGCTGCATTTTCTAGTCTGAAAGAAAAAGCACAGGGTTTTATGCTATTACTATTCTGGAAAAATGAAGTCCTGTGTGTATTTCTTCTAAAATTTAACATTCTAAATCTTAAAGAAATTATTTATTTTTCAGAAAAGTTAGGACTCCATAAGTCTCAAATATATTGGATGTAAGTTGTAGAGTATACACCTTATTACAACATTGTGATTCAGTAAATGTCTTTGTTAACTAATATCCTACTTACCTTGACATTGTATTCCTCCTCCAAAAGAACCTTTACTGACATATGAAATTGGCAAATGGTATTCATAGATACAATATCTGAAAATTAATAAATTTTTCTGTCTTCAAGAGGTTTTTACAGTCACTCATGGACTCTGTGGACAAGTAGAAAAATGCATTTATTTTTACACATTTCCCCCCTGAGGTTAAAGAAGCTTTGACTTTTCTTTCAGCTCTGACACTGGAATTTACCGTCTTTATCTAAAGAGCTGCATAGTGACACGATTTTCATCTTCTGTGTTCCTTGTGGCTGATTTTATTGTTTTAAATATTCCCAAACATTTTGTGTACTGGAGCACTCTGCAGTACTTTTAAGCACAAGGCTATTGGTGTGCCATAGGAAACACACACATTTGTCAGATAAGCTATTTCAGGCATGGTCTACAGTGTTCTTGGCCTTTGTTTTCAACAATGATCCCAAACCATATGTTCAATGAGATATTTTTAAACAGAAACACCCATAATATAAGGACAATATTGACATCAAATGAAAATTTGATTAGATATTTTCAGGAAAGTAACCCCGGATGTCCATTCTAAGGGTACAGGGTGCCTAGATACTTGGTTAAACATCATATCTTCATATACATCTATGACTCTTCCTGGATGAGATGAAGGTTTGCCTTATGAGCTGAGTGAAGAAGACTGTGTCCTCCAATGTGGTTGGGACCCTACCAGTCTGTTGAAGATTTTAGTAAAATAAAAGGCTGAGGAAGAAAAAAAAATCTCTAACAATCTTCATTCTGTAATGTTGATCTTCTGATTTCAGACATGAATCTGGACTATTTTACCATTCCTCAAATTTCTGGGTTTTTTTTGTTTGTATCTATTAAAGTTCTTCCTGAACTTGTATTGACTTTAATTTTCTTATATGTTTTCTGCTGAAGAGGAAATAAAGGTGAATTCATGTATTTAGTTTAACATTTTTGAGAGTAATTCACACCACATTTTATTGTTACTTTATCTTACAATACTTTGGATAATGTTGCCATTTTGTCATTAGTAAGACATTATTGCATTCCTGAAATGTCTGTGATATGATCATCTTGTAATACCATGTGGGATTTAATCTGTTAATTCATTAAGAGTACTCTTAAGAGCATATTCATGTTAGATTGGTACAAAGGAACACACACTGAGAGACATGCTTGCAAAATAGACACTCATCCTATTTTATCACCTTTTGGGTAGTTTTGTGTATATGGGTACTATTCTAATTTTTGTTATATGATGTTCTTAAGATATACGTATAGAGTTACTCAGAATTATCAGTCTTATGTGACTTTTAAAAATAAACATACATGGATTAATTTACAGATTCAGACATTTTACTTTGACAATGAGTTATTAATATTCATACCCCTTCTTACATAGAAAAATGCCCAAATTTTACTTAATAGCATAAACTTAAGCCCAGTGTTTTAAAACTTATTTCTAATTTTATCCCCTATCATCATCTGGCTGACTTTATATATACAATCAACATTACTTAGCAGATACTGTGTGTCAGAGATTTCATATTTACTTAACTCGCATTACAAGCTTATATTCTCTTATATTTTAATCAGGTTCATTTTCTTTTTCTTTTTCTTTTTTATTTGGCCAGTCCTGGGGCTTGGACTCAGGGCCTGAGCACTGTCCCTGGCTTCTTTTTGCTGCACTCTATCATTTGAGCCACAGCGCCACTTCTGGCTGTTTTCTATATATGTGGTGCTGAGGAATCAAACTGAGGGCTTCATGTATATGAGGCAAGCACTTTTGCCACTAGGCCATATTCCCAGCCCCAATTTCCTAATATTTTGTATAATATTTTATTCATCCTCCTCTATTTCCATTTAAGAAAAAAACCTGAGGCACCAAAGAGATTTTTGTTTTTCAATACATACTAGAAGAATTAGGGTTAAAGCTGAGTTATTTGTCTGCAGAGTGTTCTAACCATTATACTGTGTAAGAAGGAAACTTGCATGTGTGTGTTTGTGCTTTTGCGAACTTCCACTGCACTTTCCTTCTTTAAATTCCTTCCAGAAACCCAGATCTCAATGCCTCATCTTTTCAAAAGACATCCCTACTTGATCAACTAAACAGTCAGTATGAGACAGGAATTAACTCCAGAGATGTTAAGTCCATAGAGAACAAAGGCATGTAAACAGAGGAAATAAAGAAAAGGATAAAACAAAGAAAGAGCTTCACTTAAGTAAAGAAAATTGCTTTTATTGGTAAAACCTTAGGCCGCCAAAGTTAGGAGCTCTGTGACCTTAGGTGCCCAGAGCCATTAAAAGTAATGAGGTGTGAGTACCAGCCGATGACTGGCGAAAACGTAATATCTTTTCCAGGCCTCACGCTGTAACATCCAAAATTAATGTATTAGTATCAGGAGATGAAACATGACAAACCCGAAAGCTCATCTGCATAATGGATGCAGCTTGGGAAACAGTTCCAGATGGCTGATGAGCACCTTGAGCCAAAAGGAGAATTTTTTTAAGCCTCAGCATTTATTGGCTTAGCATATTGAGATGCAAGTAACTAAAAAAATCTAAACAGATTTAAGAGATGGTGGACTTCTGAATAATGTCATTTTCTTACATTTGAAATAAATTAGGTAACTCTGTCTCCATAGGATTCAATTACGCCATAGAAGGATAGTGATGAGACTGATGATGATTTCCATTGCAATCCATTCCCAACTTCCGAAAAAATGAGGAATAATAAATTTATTGTGTAAACATATTCACATCTGAATGCAGATGTACAACTTATTCAACTATGTTTTATGCGATTTCTCATTTGTGCCAGCATTTGAGTGAAAATTACATTGCATATTTCCTTCTGCTGGGAACTGAACATGCTAGACAAGTGCATTACCATTGACCTATGCCCCAGAGCAAGACTTTTAAAAAAATATTTGTAAGTCTTAGGCTTAAAATTAAGCTTACAAGGAAATAATTTCACTCAGAGTAGCACAAAACAATAACATATTTAGACATATACTTAAAGAAGTGTATAACCTGCAAACAAAAATCAGAAAAGAGTGTGGACAAATGCCCCACAACAACGTTCTAGCTCAAAATACCTGATTGAGAAACATCAGAGACATTATGTTCTAGGAGGTAATGGGGGAGATAGGGCTTGAATGAGAAAGAAGCAATGGCATATTTATCTGGAAGAAGAATGATGCAAGTAATGAGTAGAAAGCTTAAAAAAGCTTTGAAGGGGGTTAGCAGTGTAAAATCTAAGTGACAACCGGGTGCTGGCGGTTTACAACTGTAATGCTAGCTACCCAGGAGGCTGAGATCCGAGGATTATGGTTTAAAGTCAGTGTGGCTTGAAAATGCATGACACTCTTATCCTCCAATTATCCATCAAAAAGTCAGAAGCAGACAGCTGTGGCTCAAATTTGAGAGCATTACCCTTGAGCCACAAAGCTCAGAGACAGCACCCACACCCTGAGTTTAAAACCCAGGACCAGGTCTACAAATAAATAATTAGAACCTATGTGAGAGAAAAGTGACTACTCCTTTTCTTCTGGAATGAAAAAAAATACTCAAAATAAATGACCAAATATTTCAAAAAGAAGGCAAGGATCAGTATTATATTCAAAATATATTTATATAGGTGAAGAAGTAAATTATCAAATTTTAATATGCTTGAATACATTCTCAACTGATTAAATGATTTCAGATACAAGTAGGATTCACCAAGGAGAGGAGTTCCAGCAACATTTTTGGTATTATTTGTTTGATTTGTTTTTCTTTCTCTTTTCTTTTTTTCACACTGTTCTGATACTGTTAGTTATTTTAGCACTGGATAAGGACAGAGAAGATAGGTTATCCAATCTGTGCTTGAAAACAAGATCCACAAGGTCACTAGCATACAGGTTGACAGAGTCAAATTCAAAGGCCATTGGACAGGCTGAAACAGTAGGCTGCGTCTAAGAAGTCATTTTTTTTTTTTTTTTTTTGGCCAGTCCTGGGCCTTGGACTCAGGGCCTGAGCACTGTCCCTGGCTTCTTCCCGCTCAAGGCTAGCACTCTGCCACTTGAGCCACAGCGCCGCTTCTGGCCGTTTTCTGTATATGTGGTGCTGGGGAATCGAACTTAGGGCCTCGTGTATCCGAGGCAGGCACTCTTGCCACTAGGCTATATCCCCAGCCCTAAGAAGTCATTTAATAAAGGTAAATGCAGTGTCTACACTTGAGTGAAGAATCATATAGACTAAAAGGAGTAAAAGTGAGACCAGATCAAACAGTAACACAGGTTAAAATGATAGTTGTGGTTTTTCTTTTGAAAACTAAAAGATTAATGTATGCCAGCAAGGTGACTGGGTCACTGCTGAACTTAACATAGACCTTGGGTGCAGTGATCAATATGTGCTATACACATCCAAGAGGACTTCATTCTATGTCTGGAGCTCTCTGACTGTACTAGATTGAAGAATTTAACAAAGCTGGGCATGTGAAAAGGTCAGAGAAAATGAGGAAGAAGGGTCTTGGGTATGAGGATGGGCTCTGGAATATTTCACTTGCAAAGGGATTACTACAACTCATGTAGTTGAAGGTCAGCCATCTTTCTATAAGGAATTAGATTTATCTGAAGATAAAATATTTGAACATAAATTAGAAGAGGAAAATGTAAGTGGATATACTGAGTTCCCTTGCATTAATATTTAGGGTGGTAAATTCCCCTTTCCTTGAGACTCATAGGCATAGGCAAGAACAATGTACTATATGGAGTATTTCAAGGAATTGTTTTCCATGAAGAGGCAAAATTCATTCGTTAAAAACAGTTAAATTCAGTCCAAAAAGAAGTTATGGTTGGTGTCTTTGAAGTTGATCTTTTAAAAAAAAAAGTGTCAGCCAGCACCTGTGGCTCATTCCTGTAATCCTAGCTATTCAGGAGGCTGAGATCTGAGGATCATGGTTTCAAACAAGCTGGGGCAGGAAAGTTTGTGAGATTCTTATCTCCAATTAGCCACAGAAAACCAGAAATGGCTCTATAGTTCAAAGTGATAGAGCAGTAGCCTTGAGTTGAAGACCTAAGGGACAGCACTCAGGCCCAAAGCTCAAGCCCCACAACTGGGGCAAAACAAACAACAACAACAAAAAACAACAAACAAAGAGAGAATCATTTCAATTATGCTATTCATTTTCACGAACAGATTTTTGTTTATGTCAACCTTATGATGGTTTGGGTAGACTATGGTTCTTTAAAAAAATCTTTATGAAATTTATTTTCTAAAAATTAAAAATATATTATTTTAAAGGTGATGAACAGAAGGATTACACTGGTATAAGTCAGGTAATGAGTACATTTCTTTTTGGATAATGTTACCCCTTTCCTGGTTTTGTTTCCCATCCCCACTCACAGGTTGTACAGGTCACTTTCAACAGAATGTCCAGTGAGTACCACTGCTGCATTTGTTCACCCTTTATTTGTCCATTTCTGCACCTCTTCTTTTACCCTCCCAAAGACGTAATGAACAAACAAGACAAAAAGAAAACAAAAAAGCAGCAATGAAGAAAAAATCTCTTATTTCCATTTTCTGAAGTTCATTTTGACAAATATTATTTTATATGATCAGACAGATGCACATAGATGTTGTGCCTTTATGATCCTCTCCTCAGGATACCCCTATTCTATCTTTCCAGAATGTTTTTATCTTTACTCATCGAATATTCCTTGTCAGTTGGCTATAGAGATTTGTTCTTTACTGTTCAGCTCTAAGATTCTGTAGTGTCCTTGCTTTAACTTACTTGAACTTGGGTGTTCTTAACCACTTCTGTGTCTTTAATTATCTTTTTTTTTGACAATAAATCAAAATTTCTATCTCTATATAATCTCTCTATATATAATGTATCTGTCTATTAATGGTTTACCTTTCTATCCACGTATCTGTCTATCATCTATCTATCTGTTTTCAAAGACTTCTTTAAATTGGGCTGATGTTTCTTATTCACAGGCTGGTCTTCTTCTTAATTACATCTAGGTATTTAAACAACTCAATTTGAAATCATAGCCTCCCATCACAGCATCTAATGTCTGATCTGGAAAAAGCAAGTATATATATATGTTTCCCACTGGTAGAAAAGACTTTCACTTGTAACAGAATCACTTGGCAGCCACAATTCTTTCTTATATGAAAATACCAGAATCTTGGGTGTGATATTAATATTTAGGCATGTTCATTCCTCTATAAGGAATTGCAGCCATCAGAGTGTCTTTGAAGAAGGTTAAGAAACTACAGACTTAATATTACTTTCAAGGGAGTTTGATCTTGTTCTACTTTAATTTCATTATTATATTGTCCATGAGTTGAAGCATCAATATCATAACTAGAAATGACAAAAGTAAAAGTGGATTTAGTGCTTACAGAAACTGAATCACAATATTTTCCCCTCTCACTTCAAAGAAAAGAAAAACAAGAGAAGCTGATAACCCACAGGGACCATTTAATACTGGTTTCATATGTTAGTTTACTAACGATTTTATTGAAGAAAAAAAAAAAACTGTTGTAGCAAACTTTTTGCCTGGGTCTTCTAGGGCTTTAGCATTCTAATATACTACAAAGTCATTTGTATGTATTTTATCACTTGGTTGGATTTCAGAAATAATGTAATCTTTAAGCAGGTAACTATTCTATAATTTAAAATGCTAAGTAAAATAAGGACTTATCTTTTCACTATATACTAATATTATTTAAATACATTTCCCAGACCAACTACAATGTAATTGCTTCAGAAAATTGAGGTTTAAGTAATCAAATTTTAATCTTCCTAATTTGTCTTTCAAAAATGAAAAGGGAGTTTGGTGCTAAAATTAAACTGTATGAAAATTGCCAAATATATTTCCAGATTTATGAACATTCTGCCTCATGTTTCAGAACTCTTCAAAAAATGTTGTTCAAAACAACTGTGTGTATATGAGTGTGTATATACTAATTATCTGTAGTTAGCTAGAAGAAATTCTACTAAGCATATGTAGATAAAAACCAGATTTTTAAAATAAACATTGGAAACCTATTACCCCTAGCTCCTGTCTCAGAGTGCCACAAACTGGTGGTGATAGAAAAATATTGTCTCACAATTACAGAGGTCAGAAGTCTATGATCAGGATGCAATAGCTTAAGTACCTCTCTAAGAACTCTATGACTTTCTTACAAAATCCAGTGTAAAATAATAAAACAAGGAACCAGAAAACCTACAAAACAAGAATTTCCCAACATTTTGGTACTTCAGATACCTAATCTTCCATTAAGGAAACTTCTAAAATCGAAACATGACGTCATTTACTTTTCCTCAAGGTGGAATTGCCAATCAATGCTTCCTCCCATAACTTAGAAGATAAGCTTTCTGTGGCTTTTACAGCTAGAGTTTCCAGAGAATCAAAGCAAGTCAGGAGAGAGGAGAATAGGTTGAGAATCTTAACTGAAGGTGTCCTATCCTGCAAGCATATCTGCAGGACTATAATTAAACTGTCATGCAATGCACATGGGTATTCTTATATGATTCTCACATGTCTTGAAGCATGGGCAGAGAAGACATAGGAAGGTCTGATTGCATGAATTATTGTAAATGGGATAGGAAAGCAGACCATTGCCGTGTTTCACCTTCATCATTGCTCTCTGCTAGAAGTTTTTGTGACACTAGTAAAATGTAGTATCATGGTTTAGTACAGTATTAACTCCCCGACATGTTGCTACTAGAAACTTGCAATACAGCCAGTGTGACAAAAAAGTGTAACAATAACATTGTTTTTGAATTCTAACTAATTTTACTACATGTTACTGGTGCCCATCTGTTTTACAGAAATACTGAAAAGTATACAAACATGTCAACAATTTTTATCAAATCTGTGAACTATATCAAATAAAGATATAATCCTGATGAAGCCAGACATCATCCCCATGATAACTGAAAAAAACATCACTTATTGAATGGCAACATGCACAGATCTGTAATGTGGTCACAATGTCCCTATTATTTCTGACTTAGGTAGCCAAAAATATCATATTATATTCATGATATAACAAAGGGGAGAGTGTCTGCAAAGAATAATTTAATAAAACCCCACTGTATATTTGGAACCAATCATTCTTTTAACAAAGATTTCTTTAATCTCACTTTGTTAAAGAATTCTCCTGTCTCAATTAACTCCTATCTCTGTCTGCAGCCCACTGCTACCATTAAGACCTCAAACAGAGCCTGACCATTTGACTACATCCAGCCTCACAGGGCATTGTGATGACATTCACAGCTTTTCTTAGCTGTGTTATAACTTCATTTTAAACTAATGGCAATTGCCACAGAGTCCATTGGTGGCTTCTTGTCTCCCTCTGAATTTGCAATAATTTGATGATACTATCAAACTCTCTTGACTTTTTCCTTGGAGAACTTCACTGGCAATAGCTCTTAGCTTTCCCTTCTTCAGCAATTGTTCTTCTGGCCATATTCTCAGTGTTTCTTCATTCAGAATCAGTGCACGTGTCAAATCCCCTAAATTCTGTACAGTGAATGTAACAAGTACTTACTGAATCCCTCTAAACTAGGTATCATGGTAGGATTAAAGATGTACCGGTCAGGGAGACCAAGTACATATTCCTGCAAATTTTACAAGCTAGTGAGGGGCACAACTTATGCACTTACAGAGCACATTGAGAAAATAATAAAGTAAAGGTTAGCTCACATTGTGAGAAGAGACAGCTTTAACAGGAGGGTGAAAGTTGAGGTATAATATGAAAGGCAAGCAAATAATTAACAAATCAAGATCTTGGAGCAGGAGGGAAATTGCTGTTTTATGCAGAAGCATGAAGTGGGACCAAGATTTGAGAATTTTATTGTTGTTTACAAGAAACCCTGGGAAATCCAATGTAACCTGACCTTACTATTTGTGGATAGATGTGTGAGTTTCTTATTAATTGCCTTCTATCTCCTTTTCCTCCCATCTGAGGTCTAGTCCTAAGATGCATGACTGATGATTCTTACAATGTCTACTTCGTTGGTTATTCTTTCTGTTAGCCTTACCAACTACTGGTAACACTTCTTTTATTTCTACATCTAATTTTATGGCACCATACAATTTTCATTTTGATAGTAGCAAAATTCATAGTATCTTGGATTGGGAATTTTACATCACTGAACAGTTATTTTATTTGATATGTGTAAAATATTTATCTAGCACTATCTTCCTCAAACATTGTATTCAGTTTTCTACAGCTCTCACTCTTAGCAGAGTAAGTAATTTCTGAGTAACTAATTCTTAACCTCTGTCCTTCTGTTAAATTAAACCTACAGTCTCATTGACCATGGGGCTGACTCAAATTCTTTTGAGTCAAGTATCTCTTTCTAGGTTGCATGTTGTGCCAGCTATGTTTTCTATCATTCCGCTCAATCTCTTCCACTTTTTCCTTACTAGTACCCTTCTGTTGGTCTCAAGTGTTCATAACCTTCAGTATACAACTGTTACTACCGTTACACCTATAATCCATACCTACCCACATCAGAGTTGTCATCCAGGATCTTGTGATTTATGTCAGAGCTATATAAAAGTCCTCAAATTTGGCTCATTTTAATATGAAAAATATGGGCTGGGACAAAATATCCTTTTCCTACCTTCCCATATTAAAATAGTGAAAAAGAGGGCACCAACTTCCAATAGTCATTACCATAAACAACAAAACTACAGAACACATAGATCAATTACTTGCCTCGAGATATATGGTCAATAAAGTACATATTGCGAAGATTCTCAAGTCCAAATATCATCCAAACATAGTTATACAATTTTTATTGTTTTATCGCCTACATTACCATGCCGGATATATGGACTATATTTGGGCAGTAAAATCATGTCTCCAGACTGGATGCTAGTGGGTCATATCTATAATCCTAGCTACTCAGGAGGCTGAGATCTGATGATCCAGCTCAGTCAGATTAATCTAGAGACTCTTAATACCATATAACCAGCTAATAGCCTAAAATTGGAGGCAATAGAGCAACAATCAAAAGAAGGAAAATATAAACCTCTGAATTTAAGTTTCAGTTCCAGCAAGCAAATAAATAAATATTAATAAAAATCCCACAATTAGTAAATCTTATATTTAGAACTAAGATTTTTTTTCAACTATTCCATTGTACTCAAAGATCCCATTTTTCTATCTTATTAACTCATAGAGCATCATTACATGAAATGTGGGTTTTTACATTTGCAAATGTGAAACCATGTAATTATTTGTATGCCCTGCTGTTAATTGTGATCATCACTTGATCTCAGGTGCTGTGTCTTATATCCCAGTATTTTCAAGTGTAGGATGATAGACAGTGAAGACAGATGAAAGGTCCATGGAAATAAAATGGTTGTTACAAGAGATTGTTTCTTAATGGTCAAGTTATTTAGAACTTAGGGAAACTTATTTAATACCAATAATGTCACAACCATCAAAATTTAGAGCTGGGTGTAGAAAATGAGTTATTCCTGTCCTTCTAGGCATACATTTTTAGACTTTCTTATTTTAAGCTTTCATAAGGAACATGAAATGAACTCCTCCTGTTTTCAATACTATGGTAACAAAGTGAAATTGCTTACATAATAATTATTTGCTCATGGGCTTAAACTATAAATCTGATGAATCACATTAAAATCCAGGAAATGAGATGACTAAATGAAGATATGCAAATGTAGCCTGTCTACTAAATGACGAATGTGATTGAAATAAATTCAATAATGCTTAGTAGATATACAGAAGAGAGAAGATGTTGAAGATTTCTGCACATTATTCAAGAATATAGGACCATTTGCAGATGCTTGGATAAACTGAGTGCCCATTGATTTCAAGAGCTTTGTATTCCACTAAGAAAATGTCAACATGAATTATACACTAAGTAGCCAAGACACAGTTCAGGAAAGAACCTCAAAGGAAATGTAGCTATCTGTGTGGTCTTTCATAATAGCAAAAGGATCAAGAATAATACCCAAAGGGATAAAGATCTTTCTGGTCAAGTGATTATTATTTAACTAAATCATTCTGCTTATATGAAATAACAGGGAAGAATAAACTGATAAATCTTTAATGAAAATTACAAGTGTTTTTAAACAAAAGAAGAAACAGAAGGTGTGATACTAAGAAAAAGAAAACATCTCTCAGTTCTCTGACAACATTAATAATCTCAATGATTTTCTTCACTTCTAAGTAGTTATATAATTGGTGAGATAGTATAATCTCCTTATCTTCTAAATATTTGGCCATATCAATTCATGAAATTTTGACCACCTTTGGTGGACAAAGACTTATTAATTGTCTTAGAGACTACAGTGTTTCTATAGAGTAATGTTTGCTCAAGGGCAAAGAAAATGGACAATTTATAAATTAGAAATGAGAAGGGGGAGATCATAAGAGATCTTGAAGATATGAAGAATGTAATAAGGGTGTTAAGAAAAGTGATACTAAAATAAATGTGAAAATTCTCAAGTAAAAGAGAAAAACAAGCTTCAAGGTGATAGTGGATCACTCCTATAATCCTACTAATCAGGTATCTGATGATTGTGGTTTAAAATCATCTTAGAAACGAAAATCTGAGACTCTTTCTGCAATTAACCCCTGAAAGTCTAGAAGTGGAGCTTTGGCTTAGATGGTAGAATGCCAAACATGAGCAAAAATACTCAAAAACAGTGTTCAGGCCCTGAGTTCAAGTCCCAGGACCAGCACACAAAAGCACAATAAACAAATGAATGAACAAAGGAGACAATCTTACCTAACTAGTTTTATGAAGCCTAAAATGGGGAGAAAGTAAATTAATTTATATGCACTCAAAGAAATTTACTTTCTCTGGGTACTGGTGTCTCACTCCTGTAATATTAGCTACATAGGAAGATTATACGTGGAGGACTGGGGTAACAAGCCAGCCTGGATAGAAAAGCACATGAGACTCTATAACTAACCAGCAAAGGGCAGAGCTTGGGCTGTGGCCTAAGTTTTCGAGCTCCAAAGTATATCAAGAAGCCATTGAGCCATAGTTAAAGGTCCTGAGTTGAAGCCCTGGTACTGATGCACACACACACACACACACACACACACACACATACACACGGGGTGGGGGGGGTGAGAAGAAGAAAGAGAAGTTGACTTCCACATGTAGACAAGGAATACCAGTGTGTTAAATTTACCCTATTGACTCTCGAACAACTGAGCCTTTGAACAAATGCATGAAGCAACTTGTGTCCTTAGTCTGATCCAACAACTGACACTGGAATGATAGTGAAAGATGGGAACCATAGGAAATAAGCATTAAGAAGATCTTTTTTTTTTGTTTTTCCATTTAAAGGAATATAAGAATTCAGGTAGGAAGGATGAACCTTGATACTCTCAACAAATGTTTCAAGTAACTGTGGATTTGATTTTTGAAGCTAGTTTCACTAACATGCAACATGCTTCATTACCTCTTCTAACAAGAATCCTTTTCATTTGTTCTCAGAGATTTTACTGTAACACAGCTAATGTAAACTTCATTATGCAAATTTACATTTCATCCACAAGAACCCTTTCCCTCACTCTTACATGACCCAGTGCTTGGATTAAAAAAATTAGATAACCTTTTTAATGTTTTCTTCATTCCACTAGCTCACGAATTACTCCAGGCAGTTATAAAAGACTACTCAATATTCTTTCACATATTAAACATTTCATTTATTTTTATTATTTCAATGAAAGTCACATACTCACCTACCTTGCAGGATAAATGAGGATCAGCTAAATAGCATATGGGCAAGAACAAAAATTAAAGCAGCACATCACAAAGTACTTCGAGCTATTAGTGTTGAACTAAGAATGCAAATTATCATTATGGCTAGATCGTATTCAGCCCAGTTTTTTTTAAAGTAATATGTTTCTGAATGACAACTATGCTACTTTGCTACTAAAAGTGTAACAACTAAGTAGTCTGTGCATTTATTATAAAAACTATCACTGGTGATAGCTTCCTCACTAAGCTTAGTGTTTGTTTCTTTGTTGTTGTTTTTAAGAATCCAGAGACCAAAAGTTTCCCCTTGATTTGTAGACAGAAATGGAATTTTCACAAGTACAAAATTGAGTTTTATTCTAATGATTCTAGAAACAAAGGCAGAAGACATTTTCCACCAAGAATATGAATGATGTCTATTTAGGTCAACTGGCTGCCAACATTTCCACGTGTACATGTGTATGTATGTGTGTGTTTGTGTGTGCACGTGATATAATGTAACATGACACCATGTGGGGCGTTGTGGGGCGTGCATTTAAGGTGACGTCTTAGTTAGGTTGTAAGTTGATAGGAAATTCTCAGGGATGGTGAAGAGGAGCAGTTCAAGCCGCCACAAAGCACACATCAAATTTTTCGAGTTTTCTATCAGCTCAACACTGTGGGGAAGATGGAAACATGGGAAAATAATCCTAGCTGATTATACAATACAGTGTAAGCCTACACTACTGAATGAACAGTGGGCATCCATAAAAGGCTTTACGGAGAATGGCTTAGAGGTCAAGCTGAAAGGGAGCTAAATGGGAGAGGTCCCAGGAATCAGAATGTGGTGAAACTCCCTTGCAGGATCATGAAATGTATTATCTCACGAAACTGGAAGCCAGAGGGCTTGGGATGTTGATTTTTTTTTTTTTTATCATATGGACTATATACTGCATAGTGTTTAAGCATTTAAACATAAAATTTGCCCAACTTGATATGAAAGGGGGAGGAAGGAATGCAGAGAAAAAGCCTGGTAATTTGTGGCTTATAGTCTTTTTATTGGTATTTTATGAAGAGACTTGCACCTCAGAGGATTCACTGGAAGTAATTCTGATCAACTAAGCCAACTGAATCGGGAATGCAAATGCAATGAACGAATTTTGTCAGCTCACCAAGCACTGACTCCTATGTAACACCTGGGACCTACACCGGCAATTATTTCTCTAGAGAAAAAGATACCAGCAATATTGATGAGTAAAATTATGAATCTACTACTTAGTCAATTTCTGAGACCATGGAAACTTTTTCAGTTGCTCAGTCTTTTTGTTTGTTATCTGTCTCAGCATTTCTCTGTGACATTCTCACCATTAACCACAAATTCAGTCCATGGCTTACTTTTATCTTTATTTATGTGCTTTTATTTTAATTTCTCTGATTAAGCCAGAAGCATAATGCCATTGTACATAGATAAACAAACTGCGTAGCCGGAGCCACTTAAATGAATCACTGTGAGCTCATTACTTTGGGAATTAATCATTGCAAATTGAACAAAGAGAGTTTTGTGACTCTAATCTTAGAATGTCATTCAGTAGTGTTAAAAACTGAAATCTGTCTGAGTTTGAAACTTTTTATAATAGTTGAGATTGCTGTACATATTAAAATAAATAAAATCGGTAGTTTAGATAGGAGATAGTAGTGGTGAATGAGGATGGCAACAGGGAGATTGACTTAGAAGCCCTGGAAATAAAACAGAAGCATAATCATGTTTAAATTCTTTGCGCCATGATTTAATCTTTTAAAGGAGAATCACCACAAAATCCATTGAGTTATATTTATTCTCCTTCTGACACATCTTAAGTGGTGGTTGTTGTTTTTTTTTAAACAAAATAATATTTCACAAAAGATATCAGATGTCTTAATGAGTAGTCGTGTATGAGCCTGTGTCATTGATTATATAATTCTGTTGTTTTCAAACAGTCTCTAGGTATTAATTATTCAACGGAACAGAAAAAAGGAGTAATTTATATTAACATGCCTTGAATAGGTTTTTTTTTTTAATGAAAACACCTATTGAGGTATGGTTTTCTTGTCAATAGTGTTAAAACCCAAAAATTCTGGTTGCATTTGGGAGTTGTGGGCACTGAGATTTGGGGAATTGGGGAATTAAATGTGTTGGGGTTGTACGCAGTTATTACTGATTAACGTGAAATTGGAATTTGCATTTTAGTTTTTCTTTGTAAATGCAAGAAACAATGTTAAATCCCCTTCCTATTTTCTCCAAAGATGTTTTACAAGGAGCTTGATTGCACCACAGTGCTGACTTTAGCAAAACTAGTTCAGGACAGAAATAAAATAATGGGAGAGTAATAATTCAATTTATGTTATATAGGCAAAAATTTATTTTAAGGTAAAGATTGAATTTCAAACAGAAACCAAAATACTTAAGGGGAATGGATAGAAAAGGAGAATGATGGAGAATAACATTGAAATATGTTTTATCTACATATGAAAATGGTGTAAAGATCTCAATGAAAGAAAATTGTAAGGAGTAAGAGGAAAGAGGAAGAAGTAGATTGTGTTGTTCTGATTAAATATATAATGTAATAATTTCTGAAATTCCATGGTGGATTTAATAAATGTACAAATGAATGATGGGAAAATAAAACAGGTTTTGCTTAGGAATTTCGATGAGCAGAAGTGAGGAGGCTAAATTAAGAGAGCCCATGAGGATGAATATAGTTGAGATACTTTACATGCTTATATGAAAATACAAAAGGGAAACCTGTTGAAATTACTTTCAGTATCAGGAGGGGAGGGAGAGGCAGAAGGATAGAAAGTGTGAGTTTGATTGAGGTCATTGTAAACATGCATAGAAATGTCAACCAATGTATGGTAATAAAATATTTAAAGTGGCTAGACAATATCATTAGTCTATGAGATCTAATATGTACAAAATACAATTGTCATTCTACCATTAAAAGATAGTCTTCTAAATTTTTTTGTCTATCATGGGCCTTGAACTCAGGTCTTGGGCACTGTTCCTGAGATCTTTCTTTCAAGGCTAGTGTTCTACCACTTTGAGTCAAGCACCACTTCTGGTTTTCTGGTGATTATTTGGAGCTAAGAGTCTCATGGACTTTTCTTCCCCAGGCTGACTTTGAAATATGATCATGAGATTTCAGCCTCCTGAGTAGCTAGGATTATAGGAGTGAGCCACAGTGCTGGTATGTCATAGTTTTAATAACAGACTATACGCAATGGAAGGCAATATGAAATGAGGACTTAAAAATAGAAATTAACAACACTAAAAGGACAGGATCTCTTAGGCAGAAAGACATTAATTTAATGTGTAACCTAATATTCATGTCTATAGACATTTAATATTTCTTAATGAAGGTGAACTTCCAGCTGATACTAGACCTACTAGAGGTATAGCTTGATGTATTCATACTTTAAGACTTATGTCATGCACAGCCTTAATTAATTAGGTGACTTTTCCTATCTATCATGCTCTTATTTAATATACTGTTCATTAAATTTTCCTCAAGCACTATGTAATGCCCTTTAGAAATATGTCAATTTTCCATCTCTGAATCCCTAACACATGAAAGTGTTTTGCACTAATAATCACTCAATAAATATTTATTAATGACTAAATTAGTATACTATTAAATATAAGATAAGATATAAGTGTGACATTCTATGTTCATTTTGAGCATCAAATGTACATTACTTACAATGTGTAATGCACTGAAATCAATGCTTTAAAACTTTTATATATCTTTATAATAATTCATTATAGTGATCATTAAGTTCGAACAGCGATGCTAAGTGGTATGCTAAAGACATATATATGTATATGTGTGTGCATATACATATATAATGTATTATTCAAATCTGCTTAAGGTCAAATCTATATGTTTATTTCATGAGATTCTATAATCATTTTTAAATTTCTTTACATAAAATTTTCAACTATATAGATTTGTTCCTGCTTGAAGAAATAAGACTTCCTAACCTGGGATTAAACATATATAATAAATGCTAGTTACAAAAAAAGGCTGGTATTCTTAGAGCTCTGGTCTTGCATAGTCATTCCCTAGTTCTAGCTCTGGGTTGACTCACAGTCATTTCATCAATAATTGTTAGCAGGAACCATAGTGAGTCACCTGGATACAGAACTTGCAAGAATTGTGCAAATAAATTACAGGATCTAAACTCAAGTGCCCAAGCACTGCTGTCTCATCTGCTTTCTGGTGTCAGCCACTACTTTCCTCTCATGTAGTTACAGATTTTCTATAAATTGACAGAAATTATTGTACACCCAGAGAAGAGGAAGTCAGAATAATTTCATGGACTTAATCAACCATAAATATATGAAATGGTATCACTGTAATGATGGTATTATCTAATATTAACCTTAGTTCCAGCCATTTATATTTTTATTTTTAGCCTGTTCTGAATTTACCATGTTTAGTGACATTCTGACATTTTGTATTTTGTAATTTAAATATCCCAGAAGTTATATATTAGCAAATTTGGGTATTTCCATTTTCAGGGAACATTTTTCTTCGAAGTACACTAATACTCTCAAAAATAATAACCATTAAAAGATGTTTATTCAGGTTGCAGCTCAATATAAAATTATAAGCCTTTAAAATATTATATTTATTAAGTAGCTACTGATATTTTATCAGGGCTTAACAACCACAGTGACCCATGGATTGTTGGATTGTATTCTTGTCAAATGACTGGCACGAAGTTGAACGAAGAGCTACAACACAGACTTACCCAGGCAATATCCCCAGAATTCCAGATTTTTTTAAGAAAGATAGTTCCTTTCATGGATCTCTTCTTTCTTAGACTGTGCCATTTGTTATGATGAGTATAGTTTCCCTGCTGTGTGTGGTACATATGAAAAATGTTGATGAATGAGATACAGTACTAAAAGCTAGAGAAAATTACTTTTCTTTGAAAATTAATCTACTTTGTAGGGAATTAAAATGAATTATCCATTGCTATTTTAGCAGAAGCCAAAGAGTACAAAAATCAAACATGTGAACCACATGTTTCACAAGCTTAGCAAGAAGCTGTTACATGGAACTTTGGCATTCTCTAGAGGCAGGTCAGAGGAAGGAAGTGAGTGCTATTCATGGTTAGACAATGGTAGAGTGCTTTTGCCTCAAGTCAGGTTTCATGAGGAGGGTTTTAGGGGCTGCTTGGGTTCAGTTCCTACATGAAGTTCTTTCCACTAAATGTTGCTGGGATTCATGCACAGCCACATGTAAAGAAATAGTAACAACCCATAGATCTAATTTGAAGTAGGTCTTAGATTTATTTTCAAAGATAACATATGAAAGCTTTACAAAAAGAGAAAACAAATTATTTCTCACTTTCTCATGTTTCTGTTTATGCTGTGAGAATTGGTGCATTTAGTAGTGGGTGGTCATTCCAGTTAAGATCAACATCCACCTAGTTCAGGGGTTGGGGCTCAACTAGAGTGATAGAATGTTCAGGAAAGGCCAGCAGAGGAGAACACTTCAGAGACAATGATGAGGACTACTCCATATCGTAGGCCTCTGTGGACAACTGGAGTATAATGGCCTCGAAGGTTCCTTCTTGAATTACATCATGTCATCATTGAAACATGGTGGTGCAAGACTGAAATTAAGAGAAGGTAGACCATGTAGGTCTGGGAATTCTCTGCCTAATTTCTTGAAACTTTACTGTAAATATAAACTTATTATACAATAAAAAATAAACTAGGGTGCATCTTTATAACATTAGGAATAGGCCAATGGCACTTCAAGAGCAAATAAAAATGCCTGCCATAAAAGAAAAGATTGATAAATTTGGCTATATTAGAGTGAAGAGCTATTCCTTAGAGGGGAAAACAACAGAAGTTGTGCACACAGAGCAATTTTTTTAATAATGTCATAAATACAAGAAATGTTCCGGGTGCTGGGGATATGGCCTAGTGGCAAGAGTGCTTGCCTCGTATACATGAGGCCCTGGGTTCAATTCCCAAGCACCACATATACAGAAAATGGCCAGAAGTGTTGCTGTGGCTCAAGTGGCAGAGTGCTAGCCTTGAGCAAAAAGAAGCCAGGGACAGTGCTCAGGCCCTGAGTCCAAGCCCAGGACTGGCAAAAAAAAAAAAAAAAAAAAAAAAAAGAAATGTTCCATTTGTAATTGAGCTTGCAGATTCACCTAGAATTTTCATGTTTGATATTGCTTTGGCATAATTCTATGTTACTTTAAAATTTTGTTTTCAAGCCCATGTATGTCAAAATGAAGAAAACTCTCTGTGCTGGGTGTGAATCCAGTTTATTTTAAGGTATTTTCAGATAGTACATTGATATATACAAATACATACCCATATACTCACAGATACACACAGACAGAAAAGAGAGAGAGAAAGAGAGGGGGAGGGTAAAAAGAGAGAGACAGAGAAAGAGAGAGAGAGAATCTGTGGATTTGTAAATTTCAGCTGACAAAATAAACCAAGAGTTGAGGGATTTCAGTGCAAAGGTCTCATTTCCATTTTCAATTTTCTGTGCTTAAGATATGTTTTTTTAAATGTAGAACCACACATATTCACCTGCCTGCATAAATGGACTCAAAATAAATACCAATCAATATTTTTCTTGTCTGTGGAATAAAATGAGAGCACTTTGCTAAATGTGTTGTGCAATCTCAGTGGTACTTGGGAAATTAAACAAAAGGATTTGTAATAGTAACTCAACTCACTCAATTCTAGATATTTGCACAGGTGTCAATCTCATTACTTCTTGTACTATAACAATTTCTATAGATAATTTTAACTTAAAATAGTGTGGCCTTTGAGTCAGAAAAGGTCAGTAAAAACTCTTCCTCTATGTTGAGGGTATATTGTAGAAATAAATAGGTGCAACAATGAATGTGCAGTAAGGATGGCTATTGTATCGTAATTCCATACAATCCATTTCCCAGAAAAAGTGCCTGAAATCAATTGAAAGTAAGCATGAAAAATAGAAAGGGGAGGCAAACCTCTTTGGCAATTGCTCATTGCAGCCCTTTGGCAATTTCATTTTACTTTCCTGGCTCATACCAAAACTTTATTCATTTCCATCCACCACTAGCTTCTATTTCTCCTTGTGTTTCTGTTGAACTCTTTTTGATTTTCCAAATGGAAAATGAAGAAGGTTGTTTATGAAATGCTGATGTGCATGGTATAAGATTGTGGGTATTCTGCCTAAAAGGCTGAATACATTTCAGAAGAATAAAATATTGGATAAGAGGATAGGAGCCCAATATATGTTTTAGACAAACTGAGTTAAGTTTTAGATATGTAGAGTTTTTTAATGTACAGAAGTCACAGTTCAATGCAAGAGATTTTAATTTAATTAGGTATGTTCTAGTTGGTCTTTCTAAATATCTGACTAACTATCATGATTCTAGAACTCTTACAGTTTTAAAGAATAGATTAAGTATTCCTACAAAATGATGCAAGTACGTGTCCTTCAGGGTTCAGCTGAGTCTGAGATGGAAGATTTCTATTTGTTATCAGTTAGCTTCTCTAACCCCAGCTATTCAGAAGGCAGAGACAAGAGGGTTAAGGTTCTAAAGATGCCAAGCAGTGTTAGTGGGAGACCCCCTAAAAGCAAAAGGACACATGGATGGAAAAAGATGGCTGAGCAAATAAAGTTATTTACTCAATGTATACTATGTAAACACTGATCTATATAACTTGAAGGTAAAGAGAGGACAGAGCAAGTTTGTGAGGGAATACGATGGGAGAATGACATTGACCAAGATGCCCTGAATTCATAATCTGACTTCCAGAATTGTACTATTATGTAATAAAATAAATAAGTATTTTAACTGGGCGCTGGTGGCTCTTTCTTGTAATCCTAGCTACTCAGGAGGCTGAGATCTGAAGTTCCAAGCCAGTGGTGGTAAGAAAGACAGTGAGACTCTTATCTCCAATTAACCACCAGAAAATCAACAGTGGCACTGTGGCTCAAGTAGTAAAGCACTGGCCTTGAGCTGAAGAACCTAGGCCCCATGACTGAAAGAATAAATAAATAAATAAATAAATATGTTTCATAGCAAAAGCTCTAGTGGTAGTGTCCTGGAGTAGCCAGCATGAACTCTTTTGTTTATTCCTTACCCCTGTACCCAACACCCCACTCCCCCACCCCACCCCAAAACACACAAAGGTGAAGGGTTTTCTTTGGTATTACATATCTTGCTTGAGCTAGCATTTAGAAATGACTCACTCTATGGTGTCTTCCTCCTGGTATCCACATCCTTGTGAAGCTTCCTCCTCATGGTACTGGAATTAAATCTGCATACATTATAATACATAGCAAAGATGGTTGTGCACTGCAGGATCAGACCATGAAGGCCCTAGCTTCCATTTGACAGTCACCCCTCTTTCTGTCTATTCCCACCTCCTCCAGTCTCTGTTTCATCACTCCATGGAGAAAGCCAGCTGTCAGGTAACTGCTCCCTGGTAAAGCCGGCTGTCAGCTGGGGCTGCTTCTGCAACTCTACTCAGGGCCAGGGATGAAAATCTCTGGGAAACAGGAAGGACGAACTGAGATCTGCCAAGAATAGAGTGAATTTGGAAGTAGACTCTCTACCTGCAGGGGGGCCTTGAGCAAATCTAATCCTGACTGACAGCCTGTTAAAGACCCTAAGCCAGAGTCCTGAAGCTAAGCTATTATTTTCCCCTCAGAAGCTCTGTGAGGTAATGTGTCTGCTGTTTTAAGCTCCGAATTTTTGAAGCAATTTGCTATGTGGATGTGATAGGTAGTGTATACTGAAGTGTTTCCATTGTGCTTTGACTGACCATGATTTTCAGGATCTGTTGGAATTTGGTCGTTTAGTGTTTTACCTGGATTATTTCTTTTGTAGTTTTCTAAGAATTAATGGAAAGAGTTTCTTCTTTGGAAATGTTGAGTAAAGCTTTATTCATAGCTGAGAAATATGTTTTTTTACATACAGTGAAAACACTGTACAGTTTTTGGCATATTATGCGAATTTTTTGTGTTAATATCAGAACATTTGCCATCTACCTTGTGATATATTTGGACTTGTTTTGACATTATATGCAAACGTATTTAATAAAATAAATAGGTGTAGTTTCGCCTGAGCTGCCTTTTATCACACATAACAGATGTATTTTGGGATTTTACCATAAATTATATAAATACAAACTATCAGACACAATAAAAGTTTAAAATATATGCATAAATCCAGTAATGTATAATAACTATAATAAAAATTCCCTTCCGTATAATTCTTGCTATTTAGTTGGATCCTAATATAGCTTTGCCATTGTGCAAATAAATTTATGAATAGGACTTTAATCCTTAGGGTTAAATGCTTTTAAGGGTACTATTATCTCTAGTTTCTACATACTTAGTTCAATATTCAGAAAAGATAGCAATTTACCTGAGGGTGTGAAAGTAAGAAATAAGACTCAAAAGACACATTGAGACTACAGGGATCACAGAGCGCTCTTTCATTTTTTTTTTCCAGTCCTGGGCCTTGAACTCAGGGCCTGAGCACTGTTCCTGGCTTCCTTTTGCTCAAGGCTAGCACTCTGCGATTTGAGCCACAGTGCCACTTCTGGCCATTTTCTATATATGAGGTACTGGGGAATCGAACCCAGGGCTTCATGTATACGAGTCAAGCACTCTTGCCAGGCCATGTTCCCAGCCAGAGCTCTCTTTTCAGATTGAAGAGTTTACAGTTCTCTGTCATGCCAATCTGTGTCTATTCCAGTAAGTTTCATCTTAAATATAATTTACAGTAGTTTCTCCTGTCATTTCTTTGGATGAGTGTTTTCACTTTGAAGATACTTGGCTGGTCTCAAATTTTTATTCACAACATTACCCAAACAATTCAGACACACCTGCTGGAGAGGGAAATCCTTAGCCATAATGTATTGTTTGGGAAAAACCATGGCATCCCCTTGAAGAGATGCTTTTCTTGTAGATTAGAAATGTGCTTTTCCTTGCTGTATCTCTGAGTGCACTTTATAGATAACTGAGTTCTTATTCTTCAAAATGGCTACAAAATGGCTACTATATCATCTTTCAGTTTTCAGATGTTTCCTCTCAATACCCATCCTTGCCTTTGCCAATATTTTCTACTTCCATTATAACGCCAGATAAAAGGTTTTTGCACACTATCTTCAATATTAAAATACATGCTTCTCTTTCTCAGTACCTTACCTCCCTTTTTGTCCATTCTACATTAGAAACTATCCCACACATTTGTACTCAATGTATTGGAACTGCCAAAATCTTACTCTTCAGAAATTTTATTTCAAATACTCCATCCTCCTTCCTCCTTGTTATATTCTGTCAGTGGATTCAAATGATATCTGTCTACTTGGTAGGATAGCAGGGCCATCTTCTCCAGTTTAGAGTCAGTGGTTCCACATTGTAGCCACTACTTTTGTAATAACTTGAACTCCCCTCCTTCCTTCATTCCCTAATTTCCTAATCTTTCTCTTCTTTCTCCCTCCTTTCCAAGTTCAGAATCCCATGAAAACAAAGATCAACTCCTCACTTCTTGTTGTCTTTATAATTAATTTTTTCATCATACATCCGTTTGTTTTTACTGATCTTTGGTTAATGTTATGTTAAACTTTGCTGTCTTTGACTCTGGTTAGAAATTAAGCAACAAGTAGAAAAAATTTAAAAATATTTCCATCAAAACCATGTTTTTCAATCATTATTTTAATTAAGAACTCCTGAAAAAAATTGTTAATTTCCACTTGACATTATGGCACAAACCATTAACCCCATTATTTGGGATGCTGAGGCAAAAGGATCTCATGTTTTAGGACAACCAAAGCTACATAGAAAAACCATGTCTTGAAAATTGAAATTCCTATATTTCAATCAACTATCATTTTTTTTCCCTTAAAATGACTTCCCAACACTGGTATTTCTCAGAACTTAAAAGCAATGGTTTAGGCACAATTTGTAACATTTCTATTAGACACTTAACTGCTTGTAACAATTGAGTTACAGAAAGGATCTAATCCCTAATGTCTATAACACAGAAACAGCTTTCCTTCACCAGTCCAATAAACAGGCATTAGTTGTGATAACAGAGTGAGTTCATCTAACAGAATGCATATTTTCTTGATGTTGTTAAGTTTCTGTGAATTTTGTATCTATGATCTGCTAATTTTTATTTAGGAGAATGTTTTGTGGCATGATTTTAATCTCATTTCTTCTTTTTCTCTAACCCCTCTATGAAAATCATCAACAAAAGAGTCTTGGAGAATGGAATGAATATAGATTCTAGGCCAGGTCTTTTCAGATGGTTGAGGCTTAAAATGCCTTCCATAAAATTTAAAAGTCATCATCAAATCCAGCATTTCAAGTTATTGTTCTCAAGGAATTTTAATTCAGATTTATTGAGTAATGTCATGCTCTGATAGAGAAATGGTAAGTGGCATTTGATTTTTTGCTTCTTTCCCAGATGCGTTTTATAGAGAAAGCAATACTGAGGGCAAACGATTATAAAGCTTTAAACATCGTCCGTGCTGTAAAACTGCTTCCAGCTTCAACCTGATGTTTGCAAACCAAAAGACATGAGAAAGGAGGAAGGGAGCCAAAGAGAGGTGGGAGAAGTAAGCTAGAGTCACAAGGGCAAAGGCAAGGTAGTACAATTTAGGTAAGGGACCAGGCCCATGGTCTTTTCATATTTCTCCTCAATCTTCAACTTGTTATTAAGTAAAGTGAATCTACTCCATCAGAAAAGACAAAAAATCAGAAAAAAATAGGTTTATATAAAAAAGGTTTTATATCAATATATCAAGCAACACCTACATTACTTTAAGAGTGTTCTTAAAACACTCAACTTCATATCCTTTTAAAAGAATAGATTTAAATTTTACTAGCTTAGGGTAGAGTTGGAAAGTTTATTAAGTGAGACAAAATGTGGGAGTGGGACAACATGTTTTCAAAAATACAGGAAATTTGAGTTCATAATATCATAGAGCTCATTGACAAGTGAAAGATTTCAAACCACGTGTATGGTGATTAGACCTTGAAGGACTGGAAGGAAAAGAAAGATTTTAAAATAGAAAAATGTGTTGCTGTGAACATAGATTTTGTGTTCATTCTGATTCCTACCACCCCCTTCCGTTAGCTCAAATTTCATGCTACAGACACAGTATCATTGCCTGTGTCTTGGGGCCAAAAGGATTAGGATAGTGAGTTCTATCCTTAACACAAGATTTCTGGGACTGAATATACAACTACATTTTCTATAATCAAAGCTTCCCATACATTTTCTCCTGTATTCAAGTCACTTATTCACATGCAGGAGCTTAATTCTACTTGTTTGCTATTATTTTTTAATTTCTGTAGTGATATGCAAGTCAAACATTCTCAAAATAATACTCAGCTCAAAGGTAGACACAAGTTTTCCATTTTCTTAAAAGAGTTTTTCTTTTCTTTTATATCAATGTCTTCATTATAGCACATAAGCTGTAGAAGGAATTTTTATTTCTGCATATCCATGCATGTGCACAATGTTCTTCATCAAACTCATTCCCTCTGTGGTTCTCCCTCATCCCCATTTTCCTAAATTGATTTCAACAAGCTTTATTTTTCTATTTTCACATCTGTATACAAGATACGTTCCTCATATTTATCCTCCTTCATTTTGTTTGCCTCCCATTTCCTATTAGTACCCCCACTGGAGTCAACAGTGACTGTACATTCTTGTGGTTCAGCTTCATTTAGTGTGTCATAATTGTCCAACCATGGGTACATCAATGAGATTGACACTTGATTTTACTTCTCCTTTTTTCCAATCCCATAACTGAGTTTCCAAATGCAATGCATTTGAGTATTATTTATTTCTAGTACTCTCTTAGCATAAATCCAAGGGAATAAGAGTTGCCTTCAAAATTGACAGAGTCTTTTCACACAGAGAAAGTTGCATGTCCTGAAGGGAGAAGGAAGCTTTCCTTCTCACTACGTGTTAGCAGCAGTGTGATGTAAAGTGAAAGCCCCACATACATTGGATGTGTGCCTCATTTAACCAGCTGCCAAGAGAATGGCAGATGTAGTGATTGGGAGTGTTTTCTGATTGGGAATGTGTTTGAGCTTTCTTTCCTTTTGGGATGGAGCTAATTGTAACATTTGTGAACATTGTCACATCACTTTCCCATTGCATTTCAAGTCCTAATTTTTTATTAGCATTATCTTATCACCCATCAGGCCTGAGAAGCACTGAACATAGAATTAGGGGCTTCTTAAAACTGTCTCTTATTTTACTACTACCAGGTCAACAATGGGGTGCCTAAGAGTCTAACAGGTGCCAGGTACCAGGCTAGAATTTTATAAGCATTGTACCATTATTCTTATAATAAGCATGGGAGCCAGAACACCAGCCCTCTCTGACTGAAGGTTCTAATACAGCTGACAGTCCCGCATGCATTCAGTGTGCTAATGCATGAATGGACACTGTCCATTGTTGTTTTAATTATGTGCACTGAATTATACACAAAGCAATCAGAACATATAACAGTTCATGAAACTTACATCCTTTTACTTAGTGGGTTAATCAGGAATAGAAAATGCACCTTTCTATTGGTTTAATAGTTCTCCCCAAAAGGTATTTAGCTAACTGAAATGAAGCCACATGGTTTAGATGGTTTTCTGTGCACTGATACTCACAAGCATGCTCACCTCTGTGCCTGGCTTCACCTGCCCAATTCCCTTGCCAAAAGAATGCTGTATTTCACTCTCAGGACAAGGACTCTTTTCTACTTTTATATTACATAAATTTGATAAAACTCAACTGATTTCAATAACATGTAGAATAAGAGAAGCCTCCTATCAAAGTGGACGTGTTGAGAGTTTGAATGATTTAAAAAAAAAGAAAATCATCTTATTTCTTAGGTGAACCCTAAGTGCTTCCTAAGGAAGCTTTTCTTTTGTGACTAAAGGGAGAAGATTAGACTCTTTCATTTTGAAGTATGTGGAGATCAGAGGGAGAGCCATGGAAGGCAGCTAGGTAACCCCCCAGCACCCTCGCCTTGAAGGTGCACTGAAATCTCACTGATGTAAATGAAATCCAATTATCTTAGGTTTTTCGTCTGTAATTCCTTAAGAAAATGATGAAGCATGAATTGGCTCTGTTTCAACTCACTGCTAAGATAACATCTTTTAACAAACATATATACATAAAACCAGTTCCAGAGAAAATGAATGTGCACTAGTTTTTTTTTTCCTTTGATTCCTATACGTGTTGTATGGTATGTTTTAATGACTAAACCCTATTGATTACTTCTTGAAATTGTTAGTCAGAGCTGGTTGAAATGCTGATAGTAAAAAATTTCACATCATAGTACAAGAAACAAAAAACGAGTGGCAATTTCATTACCCATTTTTGAGAATCTTAATAATTCCATTTTAAATGATCACATTTCTTCATTCAGCAAACTGATGTGCTCAAGTATACATGTATGCTGTGTATTATGCATTAAGGGTAATTGTTGAAACCATTTACAATATATCCTGTCAGATAATTATTTTTAGTTAATTCAATACCTAGTGAAATGACATGCTAAAATCACTGGCAATGTCACTAGAAATGTCAAATTATTTTTGTGTTCTTTCACATTGCTTAGGTTAGTCCAGATGCACGCTTCAGCCATTTACATTTTCAAGCATTCAGGATATGTTATCATATGAGCCTTGCTTTTTAATGGAACCTCTCTTAAGAATGGTTCATGGAGGAGAAACATGTGTTAGTCCTGTTGCTGAGATGACTTATTGTAGTCCTACTATCTTCAAACAGTCTCTCCAGAGATTCAAAGTCCACAGTCAGAAACGTTGGACTGGACTGGGAATATGGCCTAGTGGCTAGAGAACTTGCCTTGTATATACGAAGTGTTGGGTTCAATTCCCCAGCACCCCATCTATAGAAAATGACAAGAAGTGGTGCTGTGGCTCAAGTGGCAGAGTGCTAGCCTTGAGCAAAAGGAAGCCAGGGACAGTGCTCAGGCCCTGAGTTCAAGGCCCAGGACTGGCGAAAAAAAAAAAAAAAAAGAAAAGAAACATTGGACTAAAGTTACAGGGCCAACAAGGTGTTTCTCTTTTTTGTCTTTTGTATTCACCCATAATACATTATTTGTAATTTAATGTTATTGTCAAGGTGATGTACAAAGGGCTTACATTTACATATACAAGGTTGCGAGTACATTTCTTGTTGAACATTGTTACCCCCTCCCTCATTTTTCACCCACTTCCCCTCCCCCATAAGCCTGCCCCCCAAAGTTGTAAAGTTCATTTCTCACGTATTGTCTCTGTTGCACTGGTTCACCTGTTGTCCTTTGTCTCACCATTTTGTTGTTCCCTTTCTCTTCCCTAATTCAGATAAGCATATATACAATACACAGGGTACCAACACCAAATACAGTGACAACAGGGGATATACCACCGGCATGGGAGAGGGGGTAAGAACACATACTACATTAAAAACAACAACAGAGAAAAACTTCTTGTTTCCATATCTTTGAGTACATTTCACCACAGTTGGATGGAGGCTATGTCTACTCTCCACTTCACAGAAACCTAAGATTGTGAAGGGAACATAATGAATAGAGCTAAAAATTCCAAGTTTAAGATTTTTTGGGGCATGGAGAACTCTAGGTAATCCGAGAACATTTCTTTCTTGTGCCTACATTTTCTTCAGTTGTGGAAATGGAAACTTTCTTTGCTGAATGTTTATGGGACCAGGGAACAACATGACAAAAACCCCTTGCATAATTTTTAGAGTAAATATGTTTCCTATAGAAAATATATATCTCCCTTTTCCTGTCTTGCTTTTCTCTCTATTCCCATCACCATGTGGTGCTATATCCAGAAATCCTTGCATAATGTTCATGGTAGACTCTAAGAATGGGCATCCAGGGCCCAGGTTTTATGGGACACCCAAACTTCATCTGATTTCCACTTTTATTCTGATATCTCCACATTGTCTGTAGTTTTCAGAACTAGTTTTAGGTTAAAAGTATCCACCAGTGATTCTTCTCCAACTGCATTGTGTAAGGATAAAGTTCAATAATGTAGTTTCTCTTAGCCTTTAGGAGAAGAATGCATTTTCTTTACAAATGTGGATTTCTTTGTTACCATTTTCTGCTCTGAAATGTTAAAACAAATCTAAAGCTGTTTTTCCTTCCTCCCCTCTCTTGCTCATATTCCCTTTTCATACAGTGAAGCATATAGGATTATGAATAATATTGTAATCCCTTCTGGAACAAGAAGAGAAACATGGTTTTTATTAGAGTTTATTGCACTTTTATTCCTTTCTTTTCCAAAGGAAAAAAGAGTCAAACAAAGTAACCCCTGGAGACTCAAATCTCTTTGTATAATTGTAGACAGCCTCAGCTGGAGGACCAGGCTTTCCTGCCATCATGTATCTTTCATTTTTGATTGGGTCACTGTTTTGTTCTCTGAGAAATTTCTCATCATGCTTTCTTAGTATTGTAAGATGGCCACGATGTGTCTAAATGTAGACATATTTGGGAGCCCCTACAAATGGCTCTAGAACTCACTTCCTTCTATCCACATGCCAGGGTGCAGTGTTTAAGAACAATGCTCTTTGACTTCTTACTGGTTGCACCTGGTCATTACACTTGTATCATTTTTCATAGTGCTAACCAAACTGTTAAAGCCTTTCTCAAGTAAATGCATAATTTTGTACTGTTTTGTCCATTTATTGACTCAACAATTTGTGTCTGTAGTTCTTTGTGTATGTGTTTGTACTAAAATCTACATTCTTCTGTCCTTTTCCAACTCTAATCAATACTAATAGTTATCAGGAAACTAGATTCATCATATAGATCCTGCTTCTCTTTAATTTGAGTTGAAAACAGAAAAAAGAAAGCATTTGGTACTTATCGTTCTTATGCGTATTGGCTAATAATCTATAGGACTTCCACAGTCATCTCCAGAGTGGAATCTGAAAAGCCTAATAGGCACCGAGGTGGAGGGCTATTATGTTTGAATGTACAATAACCCAGAAAAGGGTATTAGGGACTGTGAAAGTATTTACATGTCCTCAAATTAACTGGGAAACATAATAGGTACTGTTTTATTATCTTATGTTTCTGGTGGGAAACTGAAGCTATTTCAATAACTTTCCTATAGTAAATGCAAGATTCAGAAGTTAGACCTTGGCCTGTTGGCATCTAGAACTCAGCCTCCTTTCCCTCACTTTCTGGTTTTTTTTTTTTTTTGTTGTTGTTTTATTTAGTTGGTCTGAGAGTTGAACATCAGACCTGGTTGATAAGCAAATGCCCTTCCACTGAGCAACATTATCTCTTGAACTTCCCTGGCCCTGTCTTTCATTATCAGTAGAGTTATTGTAGTTCTATAAGTATTTAAGTATGTAATCTTTGTAGATCAAAGAATGCTATAATCTACCTGATTTCCTTGGCAGGATGGAGGTGATTACATATCTGATCAACTGCAGGTGAGTTACAGAGTATTATGCTTGAAGTGATCCAATTTTACTACTGTTCTATGGATTGGAGAATGGACACTAGATTGGAATCAGGCCTATCTTCCTCAAACTTCTGAAGAACTTCAGAAATAAAATGCATAGAACAAAATAAGCACTCAAGGGCTGGGAATACGTCCTAGTGGCAAGAGTGCTTGCCTCATGTACATAAAGCCCTGGGTTTGATTCCTCATTACCACATATATAGAAAAGACCAGAAGTGGTACTTGGCTTAAGTGGCAGAGTGCTAGCCTTGAAGAAGCCAGGGACAGTGCTCAGGCCCTGAGTACAAGCCGTAGGACTGGCAAAAATAAATAAATAAAATAAAATATCTTAAAAAAAAAGAAAGAAACACTCAAATGTACCTATTCTGGCTAACCAATTGAAATTATCTGATGATTAGATCTTTAACTTGTCTATGGTTCCATCCATCTGTAGACAATAGCTTAGTGATAGGGAATTGTGAGGTCAACATTGTAGCACAAATCCTAGAGAAGTGTCTGGAATGGAGCTTTTTATTGACTATGCAATGTGAGTGTTCATTCTTCTTTCAGTGACTGTGTCCTTTTTCTACCTTTCCCAATCTTTTCCCCTCATGGCATATACACAAAGACTGTTTGTTTACCATCTGCATTGCTGATTAGGATATAAATTATCTGAGAGGAGAGTCGGTGTTGTAATCATGTTTTCTTCTGAAGTATCCAACTGTGCTCCAAATAAATATTTGTGCTCAATAAATATTTGTGGAATTGCTTTAAAATGAATAAATTATTTCAATTCAGCCACGACTTTTAAGCTCTTTTAATTTTCCACTCATTTCAAAAGGCACTAGAGAGAAAGCCCCTAGCTTTCAAGTAGCTTGTAATTGAGCTTGACATCTAAGGTAGCATGATGTGCTGATTACTAAGGTGTAGTCTCTTGGCTGCATACACACAGTCATAATTTTTATTTTGTGATGTTAGAAATAAGAGTTTACAAAACAGATTTCTTTCATGCCATCTGGCTTCCTGATTTGCTCTTCCCAAAGGGGTTAGGAGAGAAGGAGGGATGTAGGAAGAAGAGGAAGAAATTTAATTTACCTCCTTTTTTTTTGCCCTTTGTTCATCCTACTCTCAGTAGTTAGCTGTGGCCTCTAGGATCTTCTGGTACTCAACGGATCTTGGCTAACTGTTGTCTTCTCTCAAGGGTGGAGCCTACAAAACATATTAGTTTTTCATGCAGAGAGGGTAGGTATCCACCTATTGGTTTTATTGTGGTAAATGAAAAAAGCTTTGCAAAGCCCTTCTGAGTTTTGGGTCTCTGAAAACCTCAACTCCAATCAAATGAGTAGTGATTTTTAGATTGCTATGAAAAGTCCACACAACCGTAATTAACGTAGTAATTCAGTGGCTTCTTTCATTCATGCTTCAGTGAGGAAGACTATTAGAACTACCCACTTGCACCCAGAACTAGCAGTGTAAAGATTCGTATGTCGTTTTTAAGGAAACTCTCAGTTGCATTATATGTTATTGTGTGGTGTAAAGGGGTTGATTGCAACATAATGGGATGAAATGTATTACTGAGAAAAGCCCACGATTCTCTAACTTCTAAAGGTTCCGTTGTTAGTACTTTCTAGCTGAACATTTTATTTTTAAAATATAATTGTATAATGAAGTAGAGAGGAATCATTCCAAATCTAAGAGCAAATGGCAAAAGTCTTGTTTGGTGAGAAAGAGAACATATCTTTTGCAAAGCAAGAATAAAGCTGCTACAATACGAAGGAAAAGAGGTAGCAAGACATAAGTAGCTCACAAGGCATTTCATACAGGTTAGAGATGGATTACACAGGGCCTAAAGTAATTCATATTAATGATCTTGAAATTATCCTATAAAACTGGAATAATGTTGAAATTTTAAGTTATAATGCTACCATAGGTATGTTACCATATTCTTAAAAGTATCCTAAAAAATACTCTAGTTCATAAGTTGGTAGTTTATATGAACTTAGTGTTTCCTTTATGTATGTTAGGTTGGTTGGTTCATATAATCTTTGGGGTTGCTACACAGCTTTCAAAGGTTTCTAAGATGGAGTCAGCAGAGAGCACAGTACAAGTGTGCACACAAGTTTCAAGCTCCTCCTCCCCAGCCTCGCTGTCATCAACACTTATAAAACTTTCTATCCAAGAGCAAGGACTACAAATAACCAAAGGTAAATCATTGTAAAAAGCATACAGATTCTAGGGCCCTGTCCGGCTCTATCAAAATGAGCCTTAAATGAATAGATAGGAAATTTCCTGCAATATTACTCAAAGATGGCAATTGCACTGAAGTAACTGCCACAGAGGTCCCCAATGGACGACTTTTTTTCTTGTTTAGACCCCATGTCTGTGATCATTCTTCCTACTCTGAAAATGGTAAAATGTGTTTCACACGGTACTTACCTATCATCTATCTATATCTATCTATCTATCTATCTATCTATCTATCTATCTATCTATCTATCTATCTATCTATCTATTTATCTATCTATCTACCTACCTACCTATCTATTTATTGTGCTGGTTCTGGGGTTTGAACTCAGGGCTTGAGGAATATCCCTGAGTTTCTTTTGCTCAAAGCTAGCACTCTACCACTTGAGCCACAGTGCTATTTCCAGTTTTCTGATTGTTAATTGGAGATAAGAGTCTCATAGCCTTTCCTGCCTGGGCTGGCTTCTAACCACAGTCCTCAGATCTCAGCCTCCTGATTAGCTAGGATTACAGGTGTGAGCCACCAGCACCTGGCATTGTACTACCTTTTTAATAGTGATAATGATAGGAAGAAATCACTGAGGGAGAATACGTCTTTAAAATAAAGATAAAAATAAAAAATTATAATATTTGTCCTTTCTGATACTCTTACTGGATCATGACATACAATTCCATGTACCTTACTTTTTATAAGGATTTATGAACTACTCTCCCTAAAAATATTGCTAAAGTTTGGAATTCATATACATGAATAATTTATTTAGGACACTGTTTGATCAATTTAAATTTTTATCATCATCCTTGTATGTTTTTAGTTGTGTTTGAAGTCAAACAAGGATGCATATAATCAATATTAAAGGTAGGATGGGAAATAAACAGAAAACACTGTGTATAATTTGGTCACAGCCTACTCTTTCTACAAAGTTAATCTAAGTGTTGGGTTACATTATCAATGATACTGGTATTCTTTTTTTTTTTTTTTTTTTGGCCAGTCATGGGCCTTGGACTCAGGGCCTGAGCACTGTCCCTGGCTTCTTCCCGCTCAAGGCTAGCACTCTGCCACTTGAGCCACAGTGCCGCTTCTGGCCGTTTTCTGTATATGTGGTGCTGGGGAATCGAACCTAGGGCCTCGTGTATCCGAGGCAGGCACTCTTGCCACTAGGCTATATCCCCAGCCCGATACTGGTATTCTTAGCCACCAACTTCCAATTCATCTGTGGAAAAGAAATTACGTAATTGCTACATGTGATTTTCCTTTTGCTTTCCCTTTCCTTGTGTTTGAATGAATACCTTTTTAGTTAAAATGCCAAATTTAAGTTATTTACTTTATTTAAGTTGTTATTTAAACTAGTCTCTGTTACCATAAAATGTTACTTGTAAGATCTTTTTTCCAGAAGTTGACCAACTCTTTGAAGGTTTTAGTAAGGTGTTCCATTCCAGGGAAATTTGATTAAGTAGACTCATTATGCAAAATCTTACGTTCATTACTGATTAATTGTTGAGCTTTCCTCTTATAGAGAATAGTGGAAGTGATCGTGACACACCCAAAACAGAGACTATTACTCTGCTGTAATTAATATCTTGTTGCTTTTCATATGACCATATGGACACATATGGTTATGCACATAAATACATCCATTGTTAAAACCAAATGTATTTCCTTAGTTTCCCTCCAAATCCCATAATTTATTTGCCTTATAAATTAGAGACAATATTCCTTTAAGCCCATGAAAATGGAGAACCATGAACTTCAGCTTATCTATTTTACCTTTTCTTTAAATCTAGAGAATACTGATTTTGTGTATGAACATTTCTTTGCTTTTGCTGTCATGGAGGGCCCTTGATTTAGTATAAAACCCCTTTAATGAAGTGAGGTGAATAATTACTGTGTTCTGAAGCATTTATTTGTGTTCATTTAAAAAGGCAGAATGTCTTACTTAAATAATTAGCTTTAACAATTGAAGTGTCAACATGTTAGCTGTTGGAGACAGCTGGTGTTTGGTAGTTACATGGGAATGGTACATTTTCCCAGAGATATATTTTGCTTTGGTATAACAATTTAAAGTGTTCTGATCCATCAGAGCTATTTCAAAAGAATAAGACACTGAAAGTATCCAAAATATACAGCACATGGGCTGGGGATATGGCCTAGTGGCAAGAGTGCCTGCCTCATATACATGAGGCCCTGGGTTCGATTCCCCAGCACCACATATACAGAAAATGGCCAGAAGTGGTGCTGTGGCTCAAGTGGCAGAGTGCTAGCCTTGAGCAAAAAGAAGCCAGGGACAGTGCTCAGGCCCTGAGTCCAAGCCCCAGGACTGGCAAAATATATATATATATATATATATATATATATATATATATATATATATATATATATATATATATATATATATATACAGCACAAAGGTATCCTAAAAAATATAAAATAGCATTATGTACTACTATCTGGTAAAATAGACATGACTCTGAAACCATCAAAATTGATGACTGAATTTCAACCCAACCTCTTAGTAATGAAGTGACATTGAACAAGCTACTTCACTTCTCTGTACCTAAAATTTTTTTTATCAATTTTAAAGGAGAAACTTTTTTTAATATCTTTTCTACAAAGAGATAAATTAGTGAATGTGAACTACACTAACATTGTTACCAGCTTGTGGTAGTTGATATATAAATCTTTCTATACATCAACACAGCCCCCCAAAACAATGGAGAAGAACAAATGTCATATGGCTTATGTAGAACTAATAAGTGATTAGTTTGATAAGTAATATGTTCACAAATATAACATGGAGTTGTAATACTTTATACATGTACAAGAAAATAGTAATAATAGGAAGTAAAAATTCATTTTGAGAATATAATGGATTCTTTTTAATGGATTCTTAAATGTTAAAAACAAAAAAATACAATGATATCAAGATATAAGGGATACATAATAACTTAATAATTTAGGCTTAAAACTTATGAAGTTAGCAGAATAAACTCTTGAGAAACATCACTTCAATCAAGAAATAAACAGAATTTTCATATGATAAATCTCTTAGGATATGCCCTCTGTTAATCTCTTGTACTTTAGTGGTCAAAGAATAGTCACATCCTTATCTGATCTGCTGTACCCAATTCTCCTGGCCAGTCCCTCAAGAATCAAATTAACATAGTATCTCTCAAAGAAATTTTGAGATCTCTTTAGGACAAACCAACATCCCATCTTATTTGATTTTGATAGTTCTCATACCTTTAATCTTAAACAACTTTAAATATTTCTATGTTAATTGAAGAACAATGTTTTACACCTTTTTTGTTTACATAGTTTTCTAGACAATGATTAGATGAAATAGATTGGGTTTCATCAGCCACTACACCTAAAGAAATTTTTGATTTTTTTTTTCATTTGATATATATTTACTTTTCAAGAATGTAGTTTTTTTAGCTGGGAATGTGCCTTAGTGGTAGAGGGTTTGCATGTATGAAGCCATGGGTACAATTCCTTCAATACCACACATGCAGAAAACACTGAAAGTGGTGCTGTGGCTCAAGTGATAGAGTGCTACCTTTGAGCAAAAAAGCTCAAGTCCCAGGACTGGTGAAGAAGAATAAGAATAAGAATAAGAAGAAGAATAAGAAGAAGAGGAAGAGGAAGAGGAAGAGGAAGAGGAAGAGGAAGAGGAAGAAGAAGAAGAAGAAGAAGAAGAAGAAGAAGAAGAAGAAGAAGAAGAAGAAGAAGAAGAAGAAGGAGAAGAAGAAGAAGAAATAAAAAGAATGTAGCTTTTTGTCATGCAAAGTACTTTCCTTCTCATTTCCTTGGAATTGGTTTTTGGAGCAGTTGACACAGTTTTAGTGGGAAACTCTTTCCCTTGAGGCAAGTCTGGTATTGATCTGAAGTGAAATGAGAGTCCTTGACAACTTTCCTTATTGATATCTGCCTATTGCACCAATTAAAACACATGGAAAGTTATATGTTTTACCTTAGGGTTTAGTTTGAAAGTATGGTTACTTTCAATTTTTCCTTTGAGCTATAAACCCCATCTCTGTAAGATGCTGCCTTCATTGGTCTAGTTGGACAGATTTTTTACTTACAGAGTATATCCAGGTAGCTTTATTGATCAGCAAGCAATGAAGAATGAGAGGGAGCAGAAATAATGCCAGGGACGGCTCCCGCATTTCTTTAAGAAACTTTAAAGATAAAGAAGGGAAATCACATTAACAGACATGGAATGAAGGATAAAATTAAAGATAGTTGTGCTTTAATGTGGTTAGAAAATATTAATTGAATGACAGCTTCCTATCTGGGAGGGGAGAATAACACCATAAGAGATGCAGTAGATAACATGAACATTTTGCCTCCAGAAAGATTTACTTACTAATTTTCTCCACTATTTATGAAGAACAAGAAAAAGATAATTCTTTCCCTCAATGAGGACACAAATTTTCCTCCCTCCCTCCCTCCCTCCCTCTCTCCCTCCCTCCTTCCTTCTTTCCTTCCTTCCTTTCTTAATTTCTTAAATTCTTTCCTTATTTCTCTTCTTCTTCTCCTCCTTCCTCTTCCTCTTCCTCCTCCTCCTCCTCCTCTTTGTCCTTCTCCTCT
Organism: Perognathus longimembris pacificus; assembly: GCF_023159225.1. Classification (NCBI taxonomy): domain Eukaryota; kingdom Metazoa; phylum Chordata; class Mammalia; order Rodentia; family Heteromyidae; genus Perognathus; species Perognathus longimembris. The sequence continues at coordinate 50,576,570 of NC_063174.1, read as the reverse complement.
CCCTTTCACCCTCCTCCTCCTCCCCACCTCCTCCTCCTCCTCCTCTTCCTTCATCTGTATCCTCCTCTTCCTTTTTCTTGGTTCACAATTACTATTTTACAAATCTGCATATCTACATGACACAAAATATGTATGCTAACATCTAATGTAAACTCACGACTTGAGGACTATCCCAGGACAAGACATGAACATGAGACAAATGATGTATTGAATCTTATAGCTCAGTTGTTCTACAAAATTGTGAGTCAATAGAGCTCCTTGAAATTTGACTTGATTTGAATCTTCTCTCTCATTTTACAGATTTTCTTCTAGACTATTTTGTAAGATTACTTAAGGTAGTCTTGTTCTTCTGCAGCTAGCCATTAGTTTTTAAAAAAGTATAGCTATAAAATGATCTCCATTCATCTTGCCTTCCTTTCCAGAAAATACTCATCCTAAAGGTCTTTCTGTGATGTACAAAATCTGAAAGTTCTATATCTATTTGGATATGGAGCTCCATATCTATTTATCTTTTTTACCCCCAATTTTATGGTCACCATCAACCTCTTAACACATGAGCCCATCAGGGTCATTTTAGATTCAAACCATAAACCCTGTCATCTTTCCTGTTGCAAGACCCCTTCCCTTCTCCATTACTGGGTAAGATTAAGTTAAATAATTCTTTACATAACCAAACAGGGTTAACCATTAATTGAATGTTCTACCAGTAATCAGAGTATTTGGAAGATACACAGTCACAATTGTGATGACTTAAACTTTTGTCCAATAATGTACATTAATAGCTTATGCACCTAGTTATTGCTGAGCTGGCCTCTGTTGGAACTGAAGCATGGTGAGCATACACACAGTAATTTCCAGGGACAAATTTATGCTAGGCAGAGATAGTAAATACTGTTTCTATATCTCAGTATTCATTATCAGTTAGTTAGCTGTGCCCATCAAGGTGGCATGTGTTGGGCATATTCATGAATAGGTTTCTCATGTCATAACGAGAAAAGCAGAAATAATAAACAGACTATCTTGTCTGTGACACTTTAGAAGATCCACAATTTTTTAAATCATTTTTTTAACCAAATCAGAGTGACTTTATCCCCAAAGGACATTTGGCAATAGCTAAAACAGTTGATTGTGACAACTGGAATTGGTGACTAGTAAATTGATTTAATAGACATTTTGAAGTAAAAACTATATGCTACACACACACACACACACACACACACACACACACACACACACGTGCACACAGACATACACACAACAACAACAACCCACAAGAATAATCCTGGCAAGAAGCTCAATCATCCCAAAGCTGAGACAACATGATTAAAGTAGATCATGGTTCTTCTTTTAAAGCTTTTGAATTCTGAATTTTTCTTTTCAGATTTAATTGAAAATTAAGAGTTCAAACAAAGATGAATATTATTCCTATGTTTAAGAAATATAAAGAAGAAAATAAATGTAGCTGGTGGTTCTCCAAATGCATTTCTCTTCAAAAAGGAAGTTGCAACAGTGTGAACTATTGGCATAAAGCCATCTTCCCACTTAATGTTTGGGAAGAAATTAACTCCCTCTCTTCTCTGTAGAAGCATGATGGGGCAGATAAGGATAAGTCTACTTTTTCTAGGCAGACACACCCTGCCTCTTTCCCTTATACTGATGCCAAGCCCACCGGGAGTTTGGGGACTGAGAAGGGCCTGGAAGGATGGTTTTATTATTTATTGCTTCACTCAGCGAGGAGACGCACCTCCTCTACTGTCCAATTTCTGCTCTCACCTGGGAATACCAGCTTTCCTAGGTTCAAACTGGAATTTCATGCAAATGTTGAATCAAGACTGAGTGCAATATTAAAGCACAAATTGTATTCACAATGATTGCAGCAACTATTAAAATCCTTTGGTTCTTTTTCTGAGTTTATGTCTTAAACCCAGTCCATGGACTATTTGGGGTTATTTTCATAGGTGCATACTAATTGTACATTATATATATATTTGTACATTTCATATTACATTTTCATATAGACAATATATTCTGATCATGTGGAATACTTTACCAATGTGATTAAAATGTGGTACTTTGTCTCTGCTTTGGAAGTCATTGGGAATTAGGAAATCCCTTATTTCCTACAAAAGTCTCATAGCAAAGGAATGTATGAACAAAGGGTTCTTCACACATTTCTAGATTAAACCAGGGTCCAAGTTTTCCCATGATTCTCTTGTCTATTTGCCTCTAAAATCCCAAACGTTTCTCATGAGTGAACTTCCTCCCTTCATTGAATTGTGGGATCCCAGTTGCACATATAGAAGAGTTTAGACTTTGTTCAAAGTTTCCTGATAAATTGAACTTTTATTATTATATTGGCTCTTATCATCGTTGTGAAATCTTTCAGTGATTTTGGAATTTTAGGTATTTCAGTAAGTTTTATTTAGAGGTTTTTTTTCTTACTTTTAAACTAACTTATCCTAGAAACTTTGATCACAAACTATTATAATCACCTAAAAGAGTTTGACACCTCTTGAAAAAAGAAAATATTTTTTTTAAAGTCACAACATAATCTACCCAGTGCTTTTGGTTTAGATTCAAAAAGAACAGCATAATGTAGGAAGGGGAAAGTAGGATTACTGTTCAGGGAGTTTTAATACCAAGCTTAGAAAGGAATTTTTAAAACTAAAATTTGCAAGGACAGGAGCTTTGAAAGCAATCTTAAATAGAGCTTTTGTGTGGTCCCTGGCTTAGAATACAAAATCTGGAGGAGATTACTATTGGAGTAAACAGCAAAATGTGAGTTTTATCTGACATAGTCTGAGAAATTAGAAATGAATGCAGGAAGTAAATGAATCTATCTGTTAGCATTTCCCTAGCCTCAGGTCCTCAGCTCCTCCCACTAGACCCCAGACCCACTCATACCTAATGAGTCACTCCTTCTCACTACCTAACTACTTCCCATTTACCCCCAGAGAGAGAAGCTGCCACCTGGATAAGGTGCAGACGCCATGTAGCTCCCTCTCCCATGGGAACTATGGCCCCACTAATAAACCTCCTTATGAACCTTCTTCTCCTGTCTGTGATTATCTCTGCATGGTCCTCTGGGATGGCCGGGACCTATGCTTTCATTGGTGCCGAACCCGGGATAGGTACCCCGGTGGATTTGCTCCCCCATTTCTGGGGGGTCCAGGCTGTCCCCGGGACCTATTCTGATGTCTTAAGCCCACCCAGAGGACCACCGAGGTAACTTCTCCTGACCGAGCGGTCTACTTCCATCCACCACAACAATCTACAAGTTCGCCCTCACACCCAGGGTAAGTGATCAACTAACCCGAGGGCTCGGATCCGATTTTCCAATTTACCGCAGGGCCACAGGGCCGTGGCTTCAGGGCCACACTAAAAATTGTTCCAAGCCCCACTCCAAATGACCGTAGCATAGGGCCGCAGGGCCGCAGCTTCAGGGCCACACTCCACGCTCTGTTTGAGACACAGTGATTGGGGTGACGATCCCATTGCTGATTGTCTCCTACATTTCAGCTGACCAGAGTAATACTGGGGACGCTTGGTATTTAACTCCTCAGCTCTGCTAATCACTTACCATGGGAGGGGCACAATCATCCACCACAATAGATTTGAAACTCCAACCAGGGTGGGTGACCATTAGCCAGGAGTTTGGATTTTCCATAAGGCCACTGGGCCACAGTAAATCTTGGCTCTAAGTTCGGAGCCCCACTTCCAGGGAAGGCCACTGGGCTGCCGACCTTAAGCCACTGGGCTAGGTCAAGGGAATCAGCAATTGTGGGTGTTTGGAGTCAACTGATCTCTAGTTCAGCTCCACTGGTCACTCATCAAGTGGGAAACAGTCTAAAATGCTTCAGGAAAGCTGCTCAAGTTTGAGCGTAATCTTACAAATTTGGAATATTTTACAGGACTTACATAACTTACATGACCTCTGTGAGTGCTCGGGCAGATGGAGTTCCCTCTCTCTCTCTCTCTCTCTCTCTTTGCCTCTCTCTATGCCTGCCTGCCTCTGATGTGCTGGTACTAGCTTCCAAAGGTACCAGTATTTGTTTAACATCTGCTTTGATTGATGTTTGTTAAGCTTGGAGATTCGGTTAAGTTCTGCTGTTGTTGACTAAATCCTGTTTTCTCTAGCATTGAGCACGTGGTGGACAATAGAATTGGTTTTAACAAGCGCCATCTTGGTTCCATCAAGTTTCAAAAACTATTGGAGGTGGAAGTCCACCCATCCCCCAGGTAATGGACATGCAGAATTCCTCGAGGCAGGGCAGGGAAGTAGAGACTCAAGCTCCCAGTAACCCTGCCCCCCATGCTGTATTCTGTAACTGTGGCCTTGCAATTCAAATGTGCCTTGCAATTCAAATGCTCAGAGGTGAAGTTGTCTTGCTGTGAGGCTGCTAAGGCTGTGACCAGCTCCTCCGCCATTACGCCATACCACTTGTCTGTGTTCTGTTCCTGTCCTGTCTCCCATCTCCTGTACCTTCTCTGGTGGTAGCATCTTACTTCAGCTCCCCATTGGAGCTGAACTGGTTTCTCAAAATGTGGCTTCTCCATTTCCTCGCCGGATAATCCTCTTTTCCTTTATTTATTTATTTTAAATCTGTGCCTATCTTTCAGTCCTGGTGCTTGACTTCAGGGTTGAGGCACTTGAACTTTTTTGTGTTCAAGGCTAGCACTCTACCATTTGAGCCACCAGCTCTTAAGTGGTTAATTGTAGATAAATGTCCACACCTTTTTCTTTCTTTTTTTTTTTTTTGGCCAGTCCTGGGCCTTGGACTCAGGGCCTGAGCACTGTCCCTGGCTTCTTTTTGCTCAAGGCTAGCACTCTGCCACTTGAGCCACAGCGCCGCTTCTGGCCGTTTTCTGTATATGTGGTGCTGGGGAATCGAACCTAGGGCCTCGTATATCCGAGGCAGGCACTCTTGCCACTAGGCTATATCCCCAGCCCTGTCCACACCTTTTTCCTACCCAGGCTGGCTATTAGTCATGGACCACAGATCTCAAACTCACAAGGAACTGGTATTAGTGTTGTAAGTGAGTGGTGCTCACCTATTTTTTTCAATTCTATCTCTTATGACTACTACTTCAGTTCAATGTATTGCCTTTTGACAAGAGGCTTTTAATAGGCTTTGTCTGATTTTTCTGCCTTTCTTCTCTTTTTGTGATAGTTAATAAATCAAATTCCATGAACATTCAAAATTTAAAACAACAATTGTTGAGTGCAATTGACTAAAATAAAATACCAAATTAATGTCCTTTTAGGTAAGCCAAATTTCTTGATTACTCTATTAAGAGAAATCATTCTTTTGAAAGGCTTAGTATCATCGCAACAAAATATATCCAAGGCAGATTATTTGTGAGGTTCAAGGAAAGGGTTGTTAGCATAAAGCATTGCAGTGCAGTGAGCAGATTGGAATCTGGAATCAAAAAAAGTTTAAGATGCAAGATTTTAGGACTGTTAAGTCTAGGAGACAAATGTTTTTGATGAAATTTGAAGAAGAGTAAACAGATATTGCCTGGGCTTGGAGGTACTTTTTTTTTTTTTTGCCACTCCTGGGGCTTAGACTCAGGGTCTGAGCACTGTCCCTGGCTTCTTTTTACTCAAGGCTAGCACTCTACCACTTGAGTGCCAGTGCCACTTCTGGCCTTTTCTATATATGTGGTGCTGGGGACTTGAACCCAAGGCTTCATGTATATGAGGCAAGCACTCTTTCCAGTAGGCCATATTCCCAGCCCCCCTAGGAGGTACTTTTTGCTCTGACTGATACAGTTTTAAAGATTCCAGAGGCATGTAGTGCATTGCTTTGCTACCCTTTCTTCTTCAGCAAGAAGTTCTTGAAACTGTAAAGAAACATCTCTACAATAGACTATATACCAGTACTCAAGTTCGAATACTCATGTGCATTCTTTTAATACAACTGTGAATTAGATATTGCATTATTTTCAAACCTTGCTAGAAATTTTCCTTCTGCTCTAGCTTAAGGAAACTATTCCAAGACTGAATGCCTTCTAATACCCTAGTCATTTTACAAAAGAGAAAGCTAAGGGAGAGGTATGATAATATGTTTCAAGGGCTTCTAAGGAAGTTATTGTGCATCATCTAGCTTCACAGTAGTGCATTGCTATTTTCAGTATATTTCCCAGTTATAGCATTTAGGTCAAAATTGAGACATCTTCTTTAAATCACAGAGTTATTCAGAATGCTGTGTTAGATCACGGTCTGATTTGATTCTATGTTTTTATGTTTTAAGAACATGCTATTTCTTGTTCTGTACCTTAATTTTCTGAGGACAGTGGACAGTACTAAAAACACTTGATTAGGGCTGGGGATATAGCCTAGTGGCAAGAGTGCCTGCCTCGGATACACGAGGCCCTAGGTTCGATTCCCCAGCACCACATATACAGAAAACGGCCAGAAGTGGCGCTGTGGCTCAAGTGGCAGAGTGCTAGCCTTGAGCAAGAAGAAGCCAGGGACAGTGCTCAGGCCCTGAGTCCAAGGCCCAGGACTGGCCAAAAAAAAAAAAAAAAAAACACTTGATTATTTCTACCATTGCATCGTTTAGATACACAGCCAAGTAAGATACTGTTATATATTTTCTAATGTATATGTCTTATATCTGGGAAGATAATCTCATATAAGATAATGCATATCTACAAATTCATCAAGGACTAGGACTATTTTAACAAGTACTAGTATATAACATAAAGTTTGATATTTAGTAGTGCAAGTGGTACCCATTTAATGATTGAGTCTAAATGAGTGAATGCTCTGTAACAGACATTGTATATGTCCACTTATAACTAGATTTGCACATTTGCCTGTGTTCTGTATATGAGAGAAATAGGAGTAGGAACAAAGAAGGATACTATGCATTCAGAACATTCTAATCTAAATTACACAAAAATAAGGAAAAATAGACTGTACAATGAAAGAAGTTATTTGAAAATCATGACTGTTCTACAGATAAAAACAAACATACTTATTAAACAGATGTGGCATGAAAATAAGGATATTGTAAACATTTAAAGTATTACAAGAAAATATCAAATAAAGTTCTGGATGATAAGAATTAAGGATGGACTTGAGAGTCAAACTCAATGACTTTTTGTTTATGCATTGACATTTTTCATTTTAAAACATTATTCTAACTCAATTAGTATATATACTATTAGCATCAGGAAGTAAACTTCTGCTACTTAATCACATTCAAGAAAGCAGAATGTCAACTACTTCACATCATGTCTTGTCTTTGAAACCAGTTTATATTGGAAACTCATTTGACATTGTTCTTTTATTTTTCTCTTCTTTCTCTTTTGCTCTCCTTTCTCCTTCCTTTTTTTCTTCCTTCTTTCCTTCCTTCTTTCCTTCCATCTTTTCTTCTTTTTTTCTATTGTTCTTATTAGTATTTAACCACTATTTCTCCATTCTCTGTCTGTGAATGTGTTAAAAGAGATATCTGTATAGTAATGAGTAAGTCTAGTATATCAGTAAATACGTAATCCTTGTTGTATTCCAGCTCTGAGTGAATCTGGCCAGGACCTTCTGTCCCAGGCCAAGGCTATTATAAGAGCCATGAATTTTACAAGGAGTTACTATGATGTGAGAACCTGAAAGTCTGCATCAAAATGGCCAGTTTAAAAACAGCCATGTGATGTTTATGGGGCTTTGAACAATACTTTTCTGGGAAAACAAAAGCATTAAGATGAAACCCAGATGAGGATGAAAAAAATAGGGAAGAATAAGATCAAATATTTTGATAGAAAAACAAAATTGCAAACCCAAATAGTGTGGGAATGAGAGAAGTAGAAATACAAATACAGAAATAGGAGATGTAAAATAAATTGATATGATCAGGGGAAAATAAACTAAATTGTTGGGCCAACTAGAAATAAAATACTACAATTGGAGCCACGTGTGTGACCAAGGATGGCTGACTTACAAAAATAGGTTTACCCCTTCAGACCCTATGTACCCCTTCAGACCGTTATGTACATTTAGCCAGCATTGAATCTGCCAAATGAAGATTTAAAATGGGGCAAAAAACTTCCACTTAAATGTAGTACTTACTTTATCAGAAATGCAAAAACTGACTTGTTGGGTGCAATCAGTCATTTGGCCCTAGGTTATCAGAGGCAGTAGAGCCCTGGAGAATGTGTGGTGATTCCTACACCAAAATAAAGACAAAATTAATGGACCAAATACACACACACACACACACACACACACACACACACACACACACACACACTTTGGTCATTGTATCTCCAAACTTAATTAGTAAATTAAAAAGTAAAAATGAGAATGAAAAACAGGACAATTGACCATTTCCTGAACTGCAGTGTTGCTTATTTGGTCTCAATGGTGCCTCTATCCTGACGTTACCAAGAATTAACACAATTTGTACTAGATTTGTTTTAGATTAACCAGAAGATTATGGTCCAAACTAAATGTTAAATAAATTTTAAAGATTTAAAATAAACATCAAATGGGTCATTTTTTAAAAAAATTATTGCATAGGAAGGACAGATAAGGGTAAACAAGAAGTTATGGTGAAAGTTGCTTCGTATGATTAAAAACTATAAAGGCAAAATAGAGAACATTGCAAAGGTGTTTCAGCTGGAGAACTTTGATGTTAAAATCCAGTGATGTGCTGTTGACATGGTAATTGACACTTGTAATCTCAGAACCCAGGCAGAAAGATCTCTGGTTTCAGTCAGCCTGGGTTCCACAGGAAGAACATGTCCCCCAAATGATTCGCAATTAAAATCTATGTTGTTATAAGAGCACAGTTTATGCATAGATACTAATAAGATACAGAAATAATACTGGTAAGGTAAAAAGAATATTGAAAATCTGGCCTAATTGGTCAGATTAAGAAATATTGTCAGGATTTATTGTTGTTTTTGTTATTTTTGCTTTTGGCAGTACTGAAAAATCCCAACTTCTTAAAACCAGAGTGGAAAAGACTATTATATTTCTAGAAATCTATAATGTAAAAGAAATGTGCTTTTGCATTCAGAAGACATCATTCTGTTTACAAGATTCATTTATTCAGAGTACTTCCTCTTTTTTGGCCAGAGTTTTCAACAGACTGTGCATTACTCTCTCAGAAAAAACATTATGAGAGCTTTGCTGAGACAAAACGAGGAGAAATAAGATGAAATGAATACCAACATTTCTTCATAAGAGAATTTTCCTCCAAATCTACATTTAAAAATCTTGAGAAATTATTCATAAACTTAGAAAATTCCATTCCAGAACTATATGCTTCGTAACATTCTTCAATTATTAAAGAAAAGTTCTACTTATCAAACAATCACTTATCAATTTGGGAAATTTTACTTCACACCCAGTGTAATCTGAGGCTCTCTATCTGGCCCATTCGTCATTTCAGATTACTTTGGAGATGTCAGAAAGTTATCCCATGAAATAATTATCTTCTATTGCTTGAAGTACAGTATAAGTAAAAACACAATGAATGTAAGGACAAGTCCCGATAATATTTATGTAACTATATTCCTTAGAGAGTGTTTACAGCTGCATTATTAATCTCACAAAGCATTAACCCTTACAAAATTGTCCTTGATCTGACTTTGAAAATAAGGAAAGTAAGATTTCAGTGGTTAAAAATCTGCCAGAAGTTCCCATACCAATGTTTTCACTGTAGAAGAGCACTGAAGAATTGAGCTCAAGATTCAAGGTTACTGGCAAATAATAGTGCTAAATTAGATAATCAACACATTATTCATAAAACTGTGCCTATTATGTAAATAGTAAACTTTTTATTACTTTCTTTTTCAAATGCATGTCCTAGTATCTAATAACTAAAATAGAATGTTCTCATATCTAGACAACCCTAAAGTATCCAAAAACCAAAAAATTGTTAGAATGAATACATTCAGAAAATTTACAGGATTAAAAACCAACAGGTAAAAATTATTTTCACGTCTATAAAGACAATGAACTCTCTGAAAAGCATATTATTTAAAATTCCACAAAAAACTATTTAATATTTAGGAATAAATTCAACAAATTAGTTAAAATATCACACTTGAAAAATTTATAATACAATGATAAAGGACATTGAGAAAAAACATAAACAAATAGAAACATACTTTCTGTTCACAGCTAGACAAGTAATTGCAGCCAACCCACTCTTACTACCCAATCTGATGTGGAGATTTGACATAGTTTTTATTTTTTTAATTCAAATGGTAATTTTTTTTCACAGAAGTAGAAAAAAGAAAATTCTAAAACTCCTTTTGAATGATACAAGAACCTGAATAGCCACAGAAATATGGAGGTACCACAATAATTTAAGTAGAAGTAATTTAAAACTACAGTAAGGAAGTGGAACTGCTCAAGTGGTAAAGTGCTAGCCTTGAGCAAAATGCTCAATAACATCACTCAGGCCTTGAGTTCATACCCAAGATTAGCACATGCACACATGCACACGCGCACACACACAAGCAAAACATTAAATCATAGATATTTAGACTAATAGAACAAAATATGTAATTGAATACATTTGTAATCAACTGATTTTAGATGAAAGTCATGTAGTAGTTATGTGTAAAATGAAGTATGTGATGCAATCTTATCAGCGGCTTAATCTTAAAGATTCTCATCACACATATGAACTCAAAAGTGATCACTATTGAAAGGATATGTATGGCCTGGCCATCCCAGGGGACCATGCGGAGATAATCACAGACAGAAGAAGATTCATAAGGAAGTTTATTAGTGGGGCCATAGTTCCTACGGGAGAGGGAGCTACATGGCGTCTGCACCTTATCCAGGTGGCAGCTTCTCTCTCTGGGGGTAAAAGAGAAAGTAGGTAGGTAGTGAGTAGGAGTGGCTCATTAGGTATGGGTGGATCTGGGGGCTAATGGGAGGAGTTGAGGACCTGAGGCTGGGGAAATGCTAACAACTATGTAATGTGATGATTGTAGCAGCTATTCCACAAGGTAGACACATGCCATCACATCATATTAAACACTGTACATATTGTCAACTTTCATCAATTAGATCTCAATAAATCTGCAAAATGTTCTAAGGAGGCAAAATGAATTCACTTTGCCATTATGTGAGAAAACAGTGACAAAGTTATTCATGATGAGAGACAAAAAATTGCTATATGTCCTAGCTAAATTCATTTTGAATTTTCTAATAATGTGCCTTCTTCATGTCTTTGCCTCATTTTAGTTGTTAGCAAGCTTACTAGCAAGTGTTTCTTGAAATTAATGTATGGCATAAAATTTGTGATCTCCCATTTTTTTCATTCTCCCCTCTTTGCTCCCTGCATCTATTCTTCTGTGAAAATTGGAATGTTTTCCTTATTCTTAAAGAAATTAAGTATCAATTTGCAAAATAAGGGTGTTTTCTAGGATGTACAAAATAATACATAAAAGTGATTTCTCCCAAACTCCAAAGAGTTCCGTTTGATTGCTTAAAGATATTCTAAACACAAATTTAGTTTTAGCTCTTAGACTGACAGTCAAACCCAGTGCACATACTTCCTCAGCTCTATAACATATACCACAGGCTGTACACATCAGGGAGGTGCTGCCTTTCTGAAATGGATGATGTAATCCACAGAGTGCACTGCAGACATGGCCAGGCTTTGGCCTGGAACATCTTTAACATATCAGATCAGCATGTGAAATGAGGATCAGGAATTGCTGGCAAATGTTTTCACAATGCATGTGGTGAAATCAGAGCTGGCCAGACTTCAATTTATTTTCAATACCAAAAATCCTAATAGTAGATAAGCCTTTTCAGCTTTTCCTTTTGCTAAAACAGAGAACACAAGAAGATACCTACTTGGTAAAAGGCTTTTGTTTTACATGGATTTGGAGAGGAAAAAGACATATAGCCAATTTTCAAGAGAGCACATAGATTTCTATCCACCGAGATACATGCAAACACACACACACACACACACACATTCCATGCTGACTGTAAGATCGTGAACTTTTATCATGATAAAATTCCTAACAGATTAATTCATTTGCTCCATAGCTTACACAGGTGTTAGTCAAGAATAATTGGACTGCTTAAAAATCAAGTAATAGAAGTTTAAAATATTTATATGAAACAAACTAAAGTCCTTACTGTGATATAGGTAGGCAGCATGAGGCTTTAGCCTAATTAATGTGTCCAAACCATTACTGCAGGTTAGGTCTCTTATCTTTGCAGCTAATCAATCTCAGGCCTCAGCAACAGAGCGGATTTCACTCTGTGTATCTGCTTTCATCACTTTAGTTACAATCCATGCGTAGATGACAGTATGGCTCATAGCTTGCTGTTTGTCTTAACACTTTCCTAACTTTCCAGATGCATCTCTGCTATACCTTTAGGAATGCAAGAGGTTTTGTAAAGCAATTAAGAGCTCAGATTAGCCATTAAGTTCCAGGAGTAAAGGTGTTAGTTATTTGGATATAAATGGTCGGTATTTGTCTGAGAAAAGGTAGATTACTGGGCCAAAATTAGGAAGAACAATGAGATTGTTTCTGAATATTATTTTATTTTTATAGGGGTTTCCCCCCTTATGGCTTCTCTGTATTAACTGAAGTTAATTCAGACCAAATACGTGAGTTAACTATATCTAGCATCTATTTAATTTGAGGCACATGTATTTCAGCTGCTCAAATGTCCCATATGTTGATACTATAAGAAGAGTAAGATGCAATTCCTACTGTGAGAAATCTATCATCCTAGCTCTTTGTGAGCAATGCATTTCAATATAAAACTGCATGAAAGTAGGTGTGATTTAAAGCAGTGATGCTTGAGGTTGAAAAGAGATATATTAGGCAAAAAATTATTTATGTTCTTTTCAAACTCCATGCTTAAAAGACGAATGTGTTCATCCATCTTAGAAAACGTTTACCTTCTTAATAAGAAGATAATTTATGAACATTAGCTATTCCAGTGACACAAAAAAGTAGGTCTACTAATAATCAGGAGCAATGAACCAAGTCTGCTTTATCCTGACAGGCCAAATGGCTGACTTTTTCTACTGCTGAGTTCTAAACTACTTAAAAAAGTAAGGATTACTCTTTGAGTTTCTTGTACAGTACTATTTTCCTGGTGGGTCATGAAGCAACACGATGCAGCAAGCACTCTTTTTGCTTTTGCCACATCATCCATTAACAGTCTAATATTTGCTGACAGGAACATATCACAAGAAGTTGTACAATTCATCTTGGCCTCTTTCTCCCCTTCAGACAACTTAGCAGTAGGCTTGGAGTACTAGATATGTCTTCCTCCTCAAGAGAAGCCTCATGTAATGTTGGATAAGATGCTTTAAAAAGGCACTATCCGTTTTTACTTTTTGTAAGTAGTTTTGAAGTATATTCCACAATCTCCATAAAAATTATGCATGTACTTTTCCAACTTCCTTTTTTCATTTCATACAATATAGCTTAGGTTCCCCTCAATTTTATGTTCTTGTCTTAGGAAGTATACCTGTAAAACGCAATCTAAAAATTCCTGTCCTCACCTCGTTTACAGAATAAAAACGGTAGAAGTTAGAAGAGAGAGACAGCCAAAACTGTGCAGATTTGTCCAAAGGCTTCCATGGGTAAAGCTGAGGGAAGTGTAGACAAAGGAGAAGCAGGCAAATAAAATCATTCCAGAACAAAGTTAGAGGTTGATAGACAAAAATGGTTACAAATTAGAACACCACTATGTTATTCTGAGCAGAATACAATGGATTTGAATGGAAATTCATGAGCAGATTTTTTTTGTTTTACTGATTACAGACATTTTAGTAGCGCATAATTATATTTGTATCAGAATGGATAGCAATCTATCATTTCTTTTTTCCATTTTATTGATTTACTCGATTATTTAGAAATCCAAGTGTAACTATTTACTGAAAACCAATGTATTTCTGAATGAGAAAATAATTGTATTTTGCTTTTCTGGAATTTAATAACATAGTTTAAAGAATATGTAAGTACATCTAGTCTGTGTGTCAGTAAACTAAAGGATTTTCTTTCAACACTTTAACATTTTAAAGAAGTAGAAGAGGGGGGAACAGAGTTTCCCTGTGGATTTTATCCAGCCTCCTTCAGATGTGAACTTTTATCCAAACCACAAAAATTAAGAATGATATTGTTAGCTCTACCCTGCATGATGCTTGAATATCACCAGAAAGATATTATACGTACACATCAGAAAAATTTTCACAAATGCTAGCTGAAAGCATATGATAAAGTCTATTCATCTGTTTTATTTTGTCTTTAAACATACTGTAATATAATAAAGGTGGCTTCTCAAAACATCAACTTGCAGAGGGGCCTCAAAGAATTCTACTCATAGGTGGAGAGAGAAAGATCATAAATGACTATCTACAAGAAAGCCCAGAGTACTGACTTGCAATGGAATACTGTCCCTGTTCTTTTCAAGCAGTCTACAACACATGCAAGGAAGTGATATAAATGTCTTAATGTATGATCCATCACATATGTTTCCTAATAGTAACACTTAGAAAATAGGTAATTCAAACTCCAACAACGAAGATGTCACATTTTCAACCAAAGGGCTTGATTTCGACTAATAGATACAAAAGAATGTTTCTCAGGCAATGTTCATTCAAAAAATGAGTTTGAAGAAATCTAGGTCAGCTATGACATGCACCTGCTGTGTCACGAGATGTATACAGAGCTACCCCATATAACATCCCATGTTGTATCTCAAACATAAATAAATGAAAAACGCTGATCCAGTATCCTCATGGCAGTACTGTAGGCATTCTATTGAGTCCAATCTTGGAGTCAACATTCCTTTATTTGCAGCCCCAAATTAAATTCTTTACTTTTTTATATGTCATGTTTCAAGGGTTATTAAGTAACATGAGAATCAGAGCTTTTCTCTTCAATTTTAATCTGCAAAAGCAAACCAAATGAATTGGTTTAATTTTCCTAAAATATTAGAAGCTGAGTTATGCTACTATTTTGTATGTCAGAAACTTTTTTCAAATATGTGTTGCAAATGAATTGGCAATGACTTTTAGGTGCACTAGGAAGATCGACCCTATTTTTTTCTCTTTATAATTTATACTCTCTCCACAGAGCATGTTTCTTTTGTCTCAATATAATTTCCATCTATACAAAAAAATTTTAATGGAGTATAAAACATAATTGTTTAAGAAGACACTGCCCTTTTATGCTATTAGAGGTCAGCACTTTCCTGTATGTGGTAGAAACTTTATCCTATATCTGTATAAAGTGGAGGACAACAAGTTCTATTTGAACGAGACATCTGAAATAAATACCACACACATTTTGCTAAGTTCCACTACAGACTGTTGGTCTTACATGCTACATATATGTAGCAGCACAGAATGGCAACGTGTTGTATCATATCAAAGCTCTTGCAATCTAGCAATTCATGAAATAGCAGCTTTTGGAGAGGGCTTTACCTACACGATTACTAATATTGTCCAACTTGCATCTACAATTATCACTTCAAACAAACTTTACATAATAATAAAGAAGATAAAATTGCGTTGATGATTTGAAACATGTCATGCTGTCTAAGATCATCTGAAACCAAATGACTAACATGATTTGAAGCAAGTCATGCTGTTTGGCCTAGTGCTAAACTGAATGCTTGTTAAGAAAGAGAGGAGTGTAAAAGAAAATCAAGAGAAAAGAACAGCCTGCATTTTCAGGGACACCCTGTGGAGCTGATTCTAAGATCTACCTTTTCTTTTTTTTTTTGTATAAAAAAATCCAATAAGTTTGATTAAATTAAACACAGTTTCCAAAAAACTCAAAGCATTTCAAGAGATTACACAAGAAATAACTTGGAGATGTCATTAATTCTGACATGTAATTGCCTTTCAATTTATTTCACACTTTCTATTCTTGAAGGATTTATAATTTAAATCTCTTATCTAAGGCAAGAATGCATAATTTGTTTCAATTGTCTGTTGTTTCAATTAGCCTCTGGTTATCACTTCATATTTAAATAGTTCATTTGGGAATATTTGTTTCTGCCTCTTGAATAAAAGGAGACAAAGCAGGAGGGTTTGCAATATCCTGCAGCTCCCATTATACTTGGGGGCCACAATCATTTTTTGCTGCTATTGTTTACAGATAGAATTACTGGATAAAAATATATTTTCATTGATATCAGAATGAAAGTCTATACTCCAGCCACTCACAGTTACTAATTATGCTTTTTATTCAGGAATATTACAGGAAAATTAATGGATGAGCTTTGGCACTCTAATTCTGCAGGAAAATTTATTGTTGTTGTGTCCTTAATTCTAAGAACAATCCTTCGTTTGTTAAATGCCATTGACATATACTTCATTTGCTCTTCAGAATCTAAGTAGTTCCTTTTTCTGTTTTAACAGCAAGACATTTGCATCTACTCATAAGCAAATAGCATCATTCTCATAGAGGCCAAAGATATTTCTAATTGATGCAAGGTCTCTATTTCTTAAAGTGTATTGGATTGTTGGGCAGTTTGGTAAACAACCAAGAAGACTGAGATTAATGCTGGTGCTGGCATCTCACATCTGTAATCATAGCAACTGAGGAGGCTAAGATTTGAGAATCTTGATTCAAAGACAGCTTTAGCAAAAAGTCCACAAGACAGTTACCTCCAATTAACCATTAAAAAAAAGTCATGTGCTGCTGAAAAGAATGTGTATTCTGGTGTTGCTAGATAGAATATTCTATAGATGTCGGTTAAGTCTAGTTGGTCTATGCAGTTGTTTAGTTCTGTGGTTTCTTTGCTCTGTTTTTGGCATGTTGATCTGTCCAGAGGTGACAGTGGAGTGTTAAAGTCTCCAACTATCAATGTGTTTGGGTTTATGAGTGTTTTTAGAGTCATGAACGCATAAGATGATGCTAAGTGAAATGACTCCATGTTATGGAAACAAGTGTTATATCACTGTTGTAATTACTTTCAACATGTCATGTGAAACTGTAGCTTCTTTTGTTGATGACCCTCTTGTATCCCTTCCTGTGGTTGTACTCACGCTATCACTATATCTCATCTGAATACACTGGATACTGTATATACTGGTATTAGAACTAGGGAAGTGAAAGGGAATATCAAAATCCAGAGACAAAGGATAAAAAGACAAATGACTCCAAAAGCAATACTTGCAAAACCATTTGGTATAAACCAACTGAACAACTCATGGGAGGAGAAGGAAAGGGGGAGGGGGGAGGGGGGAATGTGGGAGGAGATAACAAACAGTACAAGAAATGTACCCAAGGCCTAATGTATGAAACTGTAACCTGTCTGTACATCAATTTGACAATAAAATAAAAAAATAAATATTAAAAAAAAGTCAGAAGTGGAGCTTGGAGTTAAGTGATAGAACATCAGCCTTGAGTAAAAATGTAATCCAGGCTCATAAATCAAGACCCAGTACCTTTATGCATGAGTGCATGCACAGACAAACACACAGATGCAAACGACACACAACACACACACACACACACACACACACACGATTAGGAGCAATGAAAATGACAGTTATTGTTAGTTGGAGTATATGAAGTCCAAAATTAGTCTGGAGTAATGATTTAATCACTGATGAATAGTATGGGAAATGTACTTAAAATGAGAAATGCACTTAAAACTCTGCTTCAATTTTATTGTAAAGATAATGGATACAGCATTTTCTTTGGGCGACTGTATGGGGAGGATCGTAAGTATCAATAAATCAAATGTGACAGATATGCATGATACCTCATACAAAATAAATATCCAAACTATTAATATTCATTTTATTCTTCATTTCTAATGTCTCCCTATGGTCTTCAAAATCTTCCTGGTTAAAGTGCGTCTCTTGAACTGGCTTTTATTTACTTATCCCAAGAGTCAGCAAAATTTCTGTTTGGCAGAAATGATGTGTTATGGACTGAGGGCAGAAATAGTTTGAATGTATTTTCTTTCCTGGACCAATGCATCATCTAATGTGATTTGGCAGCTCCTCTCATGAAGAAATGGTCCCCTTTCCCCATCCTTGTCCCTGGGCTGGCTGAGTGCAGCCATTGGATGCCACTTCAAAGCCCCACAGTATCTGCATGTGTCTGGCTTCTCTTGTACTCTTGCCATGGTTGTATGAATATAAGACAAAATCAGCCTACTAGATTATGTAATCGAGGTGGTATACTCTCACTGATACCCCAAAGATGACAGTCAGACAATGATTAGTTATGAAGGGAGCCACGGAAAAATTCAGAAGAGTACAACTTAGCAAGTCGATGTAAGCACTAAAGTGCTTAGCCATCTCCTCACTAACCATAGGAGTCAAGGTAAAAAGAACTACCCAGCAGACCCATCATTTTCTGAGCAGAAGAAATATAAATTCAAACTATTAAATTTCATATGAATTTATGATGCTAAGTAAATAATAAAAAGCAGATAAACCAGAGTCCAAAGAAGTACAAAGAGCATATATGTGTGTATATATGATATAAAATATTATATGTATTTTATAATATGTACTTTACCACATATGTGATATTTTATATATTTGATATAATTTATTGAAGAAAATAATACATAAATAAATAAACAAAAAACAGAAAATCACAGGCTATTTTCTCAGAGGAAGTTAGATGCCAAGAAACTTAATAATATGCTACTAAAACAAGACCAGTAATTTATTAAATGTAAGGATAACTGGAATTTCAACATAACTCAATATATCATTGGCTAAATAAGGAAAATTGTGTGCCCATAACCAATGCAGAAAATTTCAATGCTTATTCAGGGCTTAAATCTCTCAAAAATATTACTAGTGTATAATGTCAATTTTGACAAAAAAAATCAATACAATTGTTTACATATCATTATTTTTAGTGGTAAAAGGTTAAGTACTTTCTCTCTAAAGTTAAGTACACTGTGCATGTGTTTATTTTTATCACATTAACTCAGTGGAGTACTAGATGTAGTAACCACTATTATAAATCAAGTAAAAGAAATCACTAGGAAGTCTTTGAACAATAATAAATGTTGGAGGGGATGTGGCCAAAAGGGAACCCTACTTCATTGTTGGTGGGAATGTAAACTGGTTCAGCCACTCTGGCAAGCAGTATGGAGATTCCTAAGAAGGCTAAACATAGAGCTCCCCTATGACCCAGCAGCCCCACTTTGGGGTATCTATCCAAAAGACCACAAACAAAATCACAGTAATGCCACCAGCACAACAATGTTCATCGCAGCACAATTTGTCAAATCTAGAATCTGGAACCAACCCAGATGCCCCTCAGTAGACGAATAGATCAGAAAAATGTGGCACATATACACAATGGAATTTTATGCCTCTATCAGAAAGAATGACATTGCTCCATTCATAAGGAAATGGAAAGACTTGGAAAAAATTATACTAAGTGAAGTGAGCCAGACCCAAAGAAACATGGTCTCCCTCATAGGGAATAATTACCACAGGTTTAGGCTAGTCACAGCAGAAGATCACAAGAGCCTAAAAGCTATGCTCCTATGAATGCATAAGATAATGCTATGAGAAATGAACTCTATGTTATGGAAACGAGTGATATATCACTGTTGTAATTACTTTCAACATGCCATGTGAAACTGTAGCTTCTATTGTTGATGATCCTCTTGTATCCCCTTCCTGTGGTTGTACCTGTACTATCACTGTATCTTACCTGGGTACATTGGATACTATATATACTGGTATTAGAACTAGGAAAGTGAAAGAGAATACCAAAATCGAGAGACCCAGGATAAAAAGATAAACGACTACAAAAGCAATACTTGCGAAACTGTTTGGTGTAAATCAACTGAACAACTCATGAGGGGCGGGGCAGAGGGAAAGGAGGAGGGGGAGGGGGGGATGAGAGAGGAGGTAGCAAACAGTACAAGAAAAGTATCCAGTGCCTAACATAGGAAACTGTAACCTCTCTGTACATCACTTTGACAATAAATAAGAAAAAAATATTTAAATATGACCTGTATATTAAATATGAAAAATTGCTGAAGAAAAAATTCATAAACCTAAGTATGGATAAATATCTACTACATTTCTGGATGATAATTTTTAAGATAGAAGAACAATCAGCTGTCCCAACATTGAGCAGTAGCAATCCAATGATTTTCATCAAAATTTCAGCAAGTCATATTGATATGGACAACTTTATTGCAAATACTATACAGTGAAGCACAGCATAAAATGGTTAAAACAGCCTACAGAAGAAATAAATAAAATAAAAAGCATGAAGTCAGATGAACTCTTTGTGTGAGAAAAAGACATTATATAAGAAGAGGCACCTACATAGCACACAATTGATGGATGACAGATACATAAATCCATGGAACAGAATAGAAACCAAAGGATTTAAAGAGATTAACCCTATTGATTTTGGATACAGCTGCCAAAGCAGTTGAAATTGGAAGGAAGGTAGCCTTTTGAACAACAGTGGTGGAACAATTGGGAACCCATGAACAAATAAAAAGAAATTTGAATCTTCTTACATCTTATACAAAACTGAACACAAAGCTCATGATAACTTTATGTACAAATATAGAATTTTAAAAACCTTTAGAAAATAAGTACAGTCTTGGCTCTCAAGGGCTAAACAGATTTCTTCACGCTGACACCTCAAGGACAATTTGTTAAATATAAGTTATACAAAACTTTAAAACAGTTGGTACATGACAGATGAAGGAAAGTCTGCAAGGTAGCAGGACCTACTTGAAAATTACATATTTGACGGAGCAAAAGTGTGATGGTGATATAAACGTGCTCCATGACACAACAAAAAGACATGCTTAAAAATTAGAAAATGAACATAAGCAATCCAGAAACATAGATTTCAACCAAATACTGAAATATGTTCAACACCATCATACATTAAGTAAGTGAAAATTAAAAGCAGAGGGAGAATATAAACATAGAGTTGTCATAATATCTGGTTATCTTAAAAAATGTGAAATCAATAAATATTGGTAGGGATAGAAAGAAATGATGCCTCACAGATACATGGTGGTAGAAATAATAAATGGTGCGGCCAACCTGGAGAGCAATCTGGCCATTTCCTAGAAAACTAGTTACCAAATCACCTAGAATTGAACACTTATGCTGCTATGCCAGAGAGGTACGCATTGATGTTCACACAGAACCTGTATATCAACTCAGCGAATGTCAGAGCAGCTTTATTCACAATGTTCAAATATTAGAAAAATCCATTTTTTTTCATAAAGTGAATCCTCAAACTCTGTGTGTGTGTGTGTGTGTGTGTGTGTGTGGTGTGTTCCATATAAAATATTGAATACTAGTAGAATTGATAGTCACTTGATTTAACTACAAATAAATCTGACTGCCATAAATATATTTATGTACCAAAGTATAGGGAATTATACTGTGTATGATCAACAATAACAAAAGGTTGCAGAAAATGGAATTGCATTTATATGACTTTTTATAAAAGTCAATATTTTACAATTGGCTGGTTGCCAAATGTTAGTGGTGGAGGTAGAGAGAACATAGGTAGTGGATTATTGAGGGGTAATTGCAGGTGTCCCTGTGATTGCGGACCTTCTCTGTTTAGTAGTTGAGGTTATGAGAAGCATAAAACAACACAAGAGGTAAAATTCTTTAGAAACACACACACACACACACACACACACACACACACACACACACACACACACACCACACGAACTCCAAGTGAAATTACAGAATTCTGAATTTAGTTGTTTTATCCATATTATGCCTGGTATATTGGGATCTGTATTCCAGCAAACTGAAAATAATCAAAACGTGGATAATTATAAACATGTTGATAAATATACGTTGTGCATAAATATTCATTATAATATTACTCATAATGAGGATGAAATGAATGGCATATAAAGTTAAATACTATTAGTCACATAAATTATAGAGCATGCAGAAAATAAACTATCATGCAACCATTGATCAGTCTGTTTGTAAAATGCTCTAATTACATAGAGATGCTATTTCAACAATATTATGATAAAAGGGAAAAATAATCATAACTACATAAATATGGCAAACAATTTGTACAGAATATCAAATTTAGAGAAAGATTATTTTAGACTCATTCTTGACACTTTATTTTAGCCTTAAAATATTACTACTATGCAATGCCTATGCTATATATTAATTGGAGAATGAGGAAGTGGCCCATTAAGGCAATGGAATGTAAGCATAGAAAACCTTGTTATTTGTAGGACTTGGAAATCCATTATACAAGATGAGACATTATGGCAGCTGTTAACCATAGCTAATAAACATGAGCTCAGTCCTATCAGGCCACATGAATTCTATCATGGAGATTGGACTGAGCTTATCTTGTTAGAGAAAGGTGGAGCTGAGAATTGTATTACATAATATCATTGAGTGTATAAACAAGAAAATCTGCCAGCCAACTGTTAGTTCTCTTTTATTCTCTGCCAGATATTATATTGAGTGCTTCTTGTCGATCATGTCCATAAATCCTACTCTCACCTAAGCACAGTATCTGAAGCCATTGATATTTTAATAGAAAACCAAAAAAAAATACATTTTTTTCTTGAAGTTACTCCCCATTCTAGAGGCATGTATCCCGCATACAGAGGAACTAGTGGACGAAAGAAGAGAAAATTGAAAACTGTGTAAGAATTGCTAAGCTATCAAATAAAAATAAATCCAAAGTTAGATAGACACATCCTTGAGAAGGTTATTGCAAGAGGAGCAGAGGGACCATAGCAACAAAGAGAACATTCTGACCCTAAGATCTGCAAATGTCAGGCAAGAAGACTTGCTTTTATTGAGAGAGGTAAACAAGGCTACTGAGACTCTCTTGTGAGGTATTTCTTGGAGGAGTGCATACTGTCTCAGGTTGAAGGCCTGTCTGAGATCAGCGTGTTATGGAAAGTGTGGAAGCTAAACTAAAACTTAAATGGGCTCTTTCATCCAGATTGGTCAATGAATCCTAATAGTAGCTCAGCTAATTGTGGGACAGAGAAACAAATATATAGGGTCTATGCTTGGCCTAGTCATGGATTAAACCTGGAACAAGGAACAAGCTTTCTGATGTCTCTTTCATATATGAATATTGATCTCACTGAACCAAATCTGGGACTCACCTTTAGATTTTATTTAACCTTAGTTACCTCCTGATGCCAATATATCTATATGAAGGGATAAGTGGATTCTGGGAATTCTGAATTCTGAATTCTATGAATTCTGGGAGAGATGACGTACATACAAACATTCAATCTATAATACACATACGCAATATAGACACATTTACTAATACTCATATGCAATATAGACACATTTACAATTCTTCTTTGTTTTCTGGTTCTTTGTGTGTTGGGAGTAGTGAGAATTAGGCTCAAGGCTTCTTCTTTGCTAGGCTGTACCCCAGCTTTTTACTTTTTAGTTTGAAGATGGGGTCCAGAAAACCTTTTGCTTCTGGCTGTCATCCAGAGAATATCATGAGTGACTAGGGTCACAGGGCTGAACCAATAGTAGCAGGCAGGTTTCTACTAGTTTTTAAAGGACAGAGCATTAACTTTGTCTCCTCTAACTATATTCACATAATCAATCAAATGTCTACATTTTATCACTTTTGTGGCCTCTCTGCTGATCTCATAAGAACTTTGTAATTTTTCTTCCACTCCATCTTGCTTCATACTTTCATCACAACCTTATATACATTTTCATTGTATTAGTCAGTGCATAAATATTTGTTGAATGCATGTGTTTTAATTTTTACATTCAGTCTTTTAACAAAGACTATATCTATTGATTTTTTTTTCTACTCTTCCACTGCTAATTTTGTATCGAATGCATTCTCAGATTCTCTTGTATGATAGCAACGCCCTATTACAGCTTGCTGGACATATAGAGCAGAAAGCATGGGAAGTTAGATAAATACTTTACTCTACATTGACATTTGCTCATAAGCTGTAGAACATAAGATTTTCTTAAATGCTTCACTGTACCTGAACTACTGAAATGCTATGGTTTGGATATCAGTCTGACAGTTGTGCCTGGTTCCAAAGACTAAAGTCAGAAAGGTACTTTTTGACACAATGGAAGGTATTTCTAATCTCAGAAACAATTAATGTTCTCATGAGAACCTTGAGTTAATTCACATGAGAGTGAGTTGTTACAAAAGCCTAAACCTGAACCTGAATTCTTCACTGGCTTCCTGTTCATTTAGGGGATTGATCTTTTCCCTAACGTGTTCTTGCTACTGTGATGTCCTGAGGTAATATATGCAGGCCTGTCATCAACAGAGTTGGTGGGATGATATTTGATATTTCTCATTCCAAACATGTTAGCTAACCAAATATATTTTCTTCATAAATATCCAGCCTCAGGTTTTGATACGATACTAAATCTTGAGATCCAAACTTTTGAAGTAATTTTTTAAGTAGTAGGATAAGTAGTGACTAATTTATTTCCTCTCTTAAACTGAAAATAACGCCAAAATCATAGCATAAAATAATGCCTGTTATAAAAATATTTCTAAGACATGGGTTCATATGCAAATGACAGCTCATAGCTTTGTCTAAGCTTTTATTTGCTTTGATACTTCTATAAGTGACTCTTAGCAGTTTCCTATTTCAGTTGTCACAGTCTGACAACTAAGGTTTTAAAAACTCAGGACCCCATTGGAAACTATTGCTTTAAAAAACACTCTGGGGGTCTTGAAATAATGATTTTGACATTCAATAATAGGTTGAATGAAGTAAATAAATGGATTTATTTCTAGAAGAAAATTTTTTAAAAAAGCTCATGTGGAAATCTCTCTGGTTTAAAAACCTAGGAGTCTAGGAAGCTAACTGTTCCGAAGAATAGTGATTTCAGACACATACTAAATTCTTCTAGTCTTTAAATTTCTCAATTTTAAAAGAATTATTCAGAAAATTTCTCTTGATGTTCCTTTTATCTCTTCCCCATTGTGGCTTTGACATTCAGGGTGTGCTTCAAATGTAAGCAATCTTTGCTACCACATATTTGGATAATTGATTAGAGAATACTAAGGAACATTGTTGATCTGGGAGATATAATTCTGTTTCGAGTTTGAGCAGATTGAGAGTGAGGTGGTTAGTATGACAAGATCCTAATCGCTGGCAATGTCAGCACATGATCTCACTCACATGCAATTAGTGCGGTCATGTTACTAAGCCACACTATTCTAATTAGGGAACTAGAATAAAAATGTCAGTGCTTCATAATTTCTCTCTCTCTTGCTCTTTATGTGTGTGTGTATGTGTGTGTGCGTGAGTGTGTTATATCTCCTCATACCATGTGCAAATGTTTGTAAAATAACATTTCTACTGTACTTTGTGAGTCATATTTTAGTTTGTAGCCACAGTGCCTAAATATCTAGCTGCTTTTGTAATATGTGTGTATAATAGCCTATATTTGAGAGAAAGTTGTATGATGTCATTGGTTTTTAAAATAGATGTCAGACATAAACAAAACAAACCCCTAGAGATGTCATTGACTGAAAGAAAAGAAAAGAGTATTAGTAAACAAGTGATTCTTCATAGGTCTTGTACATTATTGGCTGCTGCCTCTTTTGTAAACCTCTAACATGGGCTAACACATACAGACATGTTCTTAGTGAAGTCCTCTTTTATTTCTTTGGGACTAAATAACAAAATAAATGTTAGTAGCCGAATCCTCTGAAAGCTTTCAGCCTTGTCTCTTTTGTCTAGCCTCTAATGTGGAATAGTTCATAGAATTCTTTTAGGTCTATTGAGCTTGTGCTGCATTGTTATAATGAGAGGATTATGATTGACCAAAGAAAATGAGCATTGATTTAAGATATATAGTTACCAGCTAAAATTCCCACAATTGAAATGTGTTCTTAAATTTATAAGTCATAGGGAAAAAGCGATATAATAATTCACAGATGCTATAAATTGTTACTGTTTAGAATTGTTCCACAAATGCACTTTATCCATTCCTATAGTCAACTAACAACAGAATTTTGAGTTCTTTCATCTCCTTCTTGCTGGAAATTTAGTAATAAGCAAACAAGACAATATGCTTCAAAGAGTTTGCATTTCGATTGGGAAACCTATAGTAAAAATCTTACAGACTCTGCCTGAAGAAACTAACATGCCAGAATTGAAAAGTTAACCATGACATGAAAATTTCTCATATACATCACTTCCATTATATCAAGAGAGATGAAGATGGCTTCATCTTCTTTGGGCCTGCCTGATAGCTATCCAGAAGCCACATTAGGAAATCGACTCTTGCTACCTTTCCCAAGTTGTTGTAGCAACAGTAAAGTTCCATATGCTACTACCATTTCTTGTAAGAAAATGTTTTTCCTGACTCTCAACCTGAATAGCTACTCAAATGAAGTCTGTGCTTTCAGGAAAATGCCTTTAATTTATTACCACCAAGTCCAAATGACCTTTGAAAAAATTCAAATCTTGTTATCACTGTAGGTAAAGACTATGGCAATAATTTCTATTTGTTGTAATTCATGAGAGCACATGAATAATTCTTCATTAAGGCTTTCATGTCCGACTACAATTTGCCACCTTAATTTTTACCTACCTCTGCCCTTTCACTTCAACACCACAAGTTGTACTCCATGAATGGTCTTCCTTTACATTCTGAAATTGTCTCATTCAGACCAGTTTTTCAGCCCTTTGCTTCTGTCATTCTGTAATGAATCTCTAAGGACACAAAATGAACTTACACTATATGATCTCTAGTTTAATCATGTAAGAGCTGTTTAAAATATTTGCTTATTTTGATGTAGTCTTTGTCACTTTCATTCCCCACTAGATTGTATCTTTTATATGGGCAGAAATCATCATTGTATGGCCCAATATTACAATTCCAGAGTAGTCACTAAATAATAACCCTTGGTAAGTAAATGAAAGACACCATTATAATACATTAAGTTGGTGCTATCAAGTCTAAGTTATGTATTACAAATAGTCGCTTTTGATATATTTCCAATTCTTTGGTCAGCCATTTCATGTGAGAGATATTTAAAAAGACAGAAAACTCGATTGGTCTCCGCTTTTGCAATTATATAATGGTGTCGCCTTTGATCAAATAATTTAACTTCTCTTAGAATAGTCCCTGTTCTGCATTAATGATAATCCTGAGTATAAAGTAAAGTTGAAAGGCTTAATTTAATAGTGTTTAAAAGTATCTAGTTTAGTGATTACATAGCACAAATTAGTGCTCAATAATATCAGCCATTGATGGTTATTGTTTAGATTATTTATTTACCCATATTAGAGAATTTTAAATTTTCACTTTCCTGATACTCATTTTTATACCACAATTGATTTTTCCATATACAAACTACTTTGTGTAGGTAATATGTTCAATATATAGAACCAAGTGATTAAATGTTCGATTTTGCTCTATACATAGCTTATTCTCTATGCCACACAAATTCCCAAAAATTAAATAATAATCCTAATAGCTACATTTTCTACTAGGAAGTATTTTTCTTGGTGTAACCTTCCTAGAAATACTGGCACATCAGGTTGATGTATGGAATGATGCAACAGTCTGCTTACTCCATCTCTTAATTCCAAAAATGCATTTAATATTCTGTCTGTGGATAGAGGAATTCTCAGCATATTAAATTGGTAAAGACAGAAAATATACTTGGTCTTAGGCAAAAGGCTAAGAACCAACTCAGCCAGAATTCTCTTTTCCTAAAAATGAGAGGAAAAATATTACTAACAGTAGTGTACTAGTGTCATTCTCTGTGATTCCTTTGACCTGTGTAAACATTGTGTCAGGATATGTTTTTCCAATTCTTTGTTCTTTGTTTCCAAGGCATTGAAAAGGAGTGGCAAGGAAAAAATTGGGTAAAAGGTGAAAGATTCATAAGATCTGAAGAGGACATATCTTGCAAGATAAATAGAATGCCCACAGATTGGGAGAAGATCTTATCTGGCCACACATCAAAGTCCTCATATCTAAAATACATGTAGCACTCAAGAAATTAAATTCTTCCAAAACAAAGCTTCAAAAAACCAACTACCCTCCCAATAAATGGGCTAAAGACTGAAAAAGAGACTTCTCAGAAGAAGAAATGAGAATGGTGAAGAGACACATGAAAAAGTATTCTACATCACTGGCCATAAAAGAAATGCAAATCAAAACAACATTGATATTCCACCTCACACCAGTAAGAATAGCCATTATCAGGAAAACTAATAATAACAAATGCTGGAGGGGATGTGGCCAAAACAAAACCCTACCATCTTTTCCGTGGGAGTGTAAACTTGTTCAACCACTCTGGAAAGCAGTATGGATGTTCCTAAGAAGGATAAACATAGATCTCCCTTATAACCCAGCAGCCTGACTTTTGGGCATCTACCCAAAAGATTACAAGCAAGACCACACTAAAGCCACCAGAACAACTATGATCATCGCAGTACAATTTGCTAACATATGGAACCAACCCAGACACCCCTCAGTAGAGGAGTGGATCAAGAAAATGTGGTACATATACTCAATGGAATTCTATGATTCTATCAGTAATTATGACTTTGCCCCATTCATAAAGACTTGGAAAAGTCATACCAAGTGAAGTGAGTCAGACCCAAAGAAACATGGCCTGTTTGGTTTCTCTCATTGGGAATAATTAGTAGACATCTAGGATAGTCCTAGCAGAAGATTACAATAGCTCAATAGGTATGCCCATATGAACACATAAGATGATGCTAAGTGAAATGAACTTCAAGTTATGAAAACAAGTGGTATATTGTTGTTGTTTACAATATGCCACGTGAAATGTGCCCTTTTTTTCTTTTTTCATATTTCCTTCCCGTGATACCCCTGCTATCACTGTAACTGAGTTTAGAACCTTGGATATTGTATATACATGTATTGGAACTAGGGAAGGAAAAGGAAATAACAAAATTGAGAGACAAGGATAAAAAGACAAACCAATGCAATAGCAATACATACAAAACTATATGGTGGACACCAACTGTACAACTCATGGCGCTAGGGGGGGCGCGGATGGATAGGGAAGGGAGATGGGGGGGGAAATGAGGGAGGCAGTAATAAGTTGTATACTGCCTTAGATATGAAACTATCCTCTCTATACTTTACTTTGACAATGAGGAAATTTAAAAAGCAGGTAACTTTTGTTTCCTTTATAATGAAAACAAAGTATTTTCAGACATCTTTCAAGAAGGTGTTCGATAGGTTTTCAATTACATAGGATGGTGCAAGAATGTGATGATGATAGAATATTTTGAACCAGCTCACGTAAAGGCCGTACCATGTTCTATGCCTTTTGCTGGGATGAATGATCCACTTGCATTTTCTTGAGATATTTTCTATAGGTTAGCAGTCGATATGACATTACTTACATACTCCTATTTCCATTTATAAACACAAAGTGAGGTCTGAAATGAAATGATCTACCAGATCATTCCCTATCAGAAGACTTGATCATTAAACACTGGCATCATGATCTTGACTATTTATTGTAGGCGTGTTTTGTGTAATGCTGAATATCTAGGATGTCTTGGTTTCCAGGCTATATGAGTGCCAGCCTCTATCCATGAGAAGGTAGAAATAAGTGGTAGAATAACACCTGGCTTGAAGAAGGAATGGAAGGTATCAATTGATGCATATTATTTTGAAATTCTATTTATTATTTTTTAAAAAGACTCAAGTACTTACAGAATATATGTTGAATGATAAAATACATTAGCTTTTAAGGGAGCCTAGAGATCCCGAATAGTTACTATAGACTTCACTTTTTGAGAATAAAAATTTTCATGTTTCTTGAGCAAAGGTGAGAAAAGGAAGAAATGTTATTAAATAATATAAGAATAAAGAAAAGAAAAGAATATGATAATAAGTAAAATAAGGAGTAATCTTACCAACACCTCAGTGGATGTACAGATCTGTGCATTTGTTTGTGTGAAATACATTGTAAGCATGGAGGGGCAGGAAGAACACAGTGAATGTCCTTACAAGATAGTTACATCCTAGAGAGGAATTTTTTTTTTTTTTAGAATTAAAGGTAAATCAATGTTTGATATATTTCCAAGGCTTTTCTTTGTCACAGGAAGACTTCCTATTGACAGATAGCAAAATGGTGAATAGTTCAATCAAAAGCCTGCATCCTCTTTAATTCAAAGGACTCATTTTCCCACAGGAAGTTATTTTATAACTCACTCCAGTGGGCCCCAACGATTGATCTGGGAAAATTACTGAACAAGAGCTTTCTACTTTTTTTTTTTTTTTCAATTTTTCTGTATTCCTGATTGGTCTGATGAGAGTAGCAAAAAGCTAAGTTTTAAGATTAAAGAATATTTGCCTCTGAGTCATCTAAGAAAAGGCAAAAGGTTTTTTCCAAGCAATGCTTACAAAGCTATTCATGTATTTTCTTTTTTTCTGCTAGAAGTCAACAGCTCAGAAGAAAGCCATGTGCTGGTAAACATTATCAGCTGATTGATGAGTTCATTTTCCTTCTAAAGTGTGTAGAACACAATGAACCGGGTAATAAAGAGGTCAGCAACTGCTGGCTTGTACTTAACTACAGTTTATTATATTTCAGAAATGATTCAATATGGTTGTGCAATCCACAATATAAATCACATACTTTGTATTTCTACATTCTAGCACAGCCACAAGGAACTGACATTTCCTTTTGAATGGCTGAGAACTCAAGTATCCTTGCATAACAGGTTTTTATTTATGTATTTTTCCTTCAATTTATCTTTTTTCTCTTCACCAGAACCAGTTTGAACAAAGGAAGTCAAGGCTTTGAGTTATATGAACATATCTGCTCTGGAAATGATGAAGTTTTCTGTCATCCTCTAAGTGGATATAATTGGGTCAAGGTCAGTATTGAGTATTACTGCTTAAGAGTTATGCATTATCATTCTTGAAATTTGATGCTTTTGAAGTATCTTGAGTTAAATTTTCTAGTTAAAAGAAGGAATTGTGTTTTGACAACAAAAGTAATACTTGAGATCTTAAGGTAACTAAGTTTGATACAATAGCAACGTAAATGTTCAAGGGAACATTCACAAACATGAATAATTATATTAGAACTAACATATCAGCAAGAAGAAGCCTACCCTTTAAACAACAAAAGTTCAATATTTCTTGTATTTACTTTCTTGTTTATTCTGTACTTCCACATCAAAAATATGAAATTTATTGAAGAGCTCTTATTCTAAACACATCAATCTAATTTTTGTGTAATAAAGGAAACAAAATCTTATATAATCCTTCTAGAAATTAAGAATTTGTACAGATAAACATTTTCAACAGTACAAAATGCTAGTATGAGCTGTTTGTTTGGCTCATACCTGTGATATAGATATGGATGTGGAAATGAGGAGGATAGTAGTCTGAGGCTAGCCCAGGAAAGAAAAAGTTAGCAATTACACACACACAGACATACATACACACACACACACACACACATACACACACACAAACAGTAATACCTGTAGTACCAGCTTTACAGTTGTCTGACAACTGATGGGGCCAAAAGTATGAGACGCTATCTGCAAAACCTGGAGAAAGATAGTGCTGCAGGCATGGCTCAAGTGGTCAAGCAACAGCCTAACAAGCATGAAGCGGTGAATTAAAACCCTTCTTAGGGTTTAGCTGTCATGATAGCTAAAATTCTACAATGATTAGGAGGTGGGATAATGAGTTCTGATTGGACTGCCAGAGCATGTTTATAAGCATTGGAAGGTTTAAAGGGTGAATGACGCTTGAACAAACAACTCTGTAGCTTAAACCTGCACTAAATAATGAGTATCTGGAGGGTGCTGGAGATGGAAAGGCAGTGATCAGCTCTTTCATAGTTTAATTGAAGACATTAAGAACCCACTCCTGGGTTGCTCAGCCAGGCTCAGATGGATGTCAAACAATACTTATTGGATGATGATAAGCTGCTACATAAGTTGTAGATGGAGAAGAAAAGGTGTATTAGCTGAAGGTGTAGTTGAATGCAAGGGCAATAGCTTCATGAGGAGATTATGATGATTGTCTGGAATGTATGAAATGAGGGGAGAAAGAAATAAGCATAATATGGCAGCTAGAGGTGTCTGTTTCCTGGAGCTGGTTTATTTACGTTAATGTTAGATATATTCCACAGGTTCTGGAATTAGTCCTCCTCACCAGAATAGGCTACATTGCTGCTGTTTGAGGGTCTAAGGAGGACAGCAATTAATGTTGGACCATAAAATGATGTTCTGCTCTAGAGACATGAAAATTCTCTCTTGTCTTCTTTATAGACAGACATAAATGTTAAGCACTACTCACTAAAGTGTGAAAAGAATCCGTAACATTTGATGCCTTAATTAAAGGCTGGGCTGGGATTTTTATTCTTTGAAAAATTACTATAGGAATACAAGAATAAATTTCCCCTAATTACCACTTATCTAGAATAGAGCTACTTCTGCTCTCAAATTGACAAATTACTCAAAGGCCTTAAAAAAAAAACAATTTACTTTTTGACCTTTAAAATTTTCCTCAGGTTTACATCTTGATTAAATCCACTAGCTTTTTCCTTCTTGATTGAACCTGGGATAGGAGGAAATGAATGTATATAATTCCTAGAGGTACTTGACAAGACTGTGGAGGGGGTAGGGTGAAGAGAAGAGCTAAGTTCAGATTTTTGCTGTCCTTCTCTCCTTTCACTTTCAATGCACAGTCCTCAGTGACACTTAAAAGAAATCATTCCTCATTCAAAATTCATTGCATTTTAATTGCAGATTTATTAACAAACCGGTGGCTTCCTATTGATTTCTGTAGGATGTTGTGGAAACTGACCACAGGCATAGATCACCTTGTCAGAGTGACAGCACTTCACACTAAGTGGCCGAGATGTTGTTACATGCAAACACTTGAAAAAGAGCAGCCAGAGCAGAGTGGTGGGGGGAGAAATAGACAATCAGAAAATAGGAGGAAAGAAGAAAAAATAGGCCTTAGAGACCCACATTTTCAACGTTGGTAATGAAACCCTGGATTTAGTGTAGAATGCTGGACTTCGGTGTAGGCTATCACTTTCATGAATTCTTAATGCCTACATTATGCCTGTGCTCTATGTAAGCATCTTATGAAGGAAAAGTGACTCCCAAGGCATATCAGAAGCTTGTTATAGGCCAATGTAATCAAATGAAGAGAATGTACTTTGACATTCTGTGGTCCTTAGGCTCAGAGAAAGGATATGTTTGTATATGTGGCAGCCTCAATCATTACTTGATAAGAAGGTAAATATAAATTTTATAGCTTAATTTGGTTCTCAGTGTTTCATTTTTTCCCATTCAATCAGAATATTAAGTAATTGTGTGTTAAATATTTCCATTAATAAATCATATTAATCACAGAATTGAGACTCTTGACAGTATAACCACATAATGGGGTGGATTGTTGACACTATTTGAAATCAAGATGATCCCAGAAAAAAAAAAAGAAACACACACACAGATTTCCATGTGTTTTTAAAGAATCCAAATGTAATACCTCATACACGTTGATCATTATGTCCCTTCTTTTTCATTACCTTGACTAAACATTACCCAGGCATTTTTTTTATGCTATACCCCTGAAATTCCTTTTCTTTAGAGCATTGTATAAGAAAACTTGCATCCTATATTTCAATACTCCTCTTTCTATCTTTCATAATAACAATAAATATATCTGTTGAATCTTAGGTTAGCTACCTCTGCACATATATGATATTCTTTACGCTAATGAATAATTACAATTAATCAGACTACTAGCAACCCTGTTCTCTAAATTTGGGTCTTATCCTGTAGGTAGGTCCTATTTCTAATTCTAAACAGAACCTCTGCTTTTAATCCTTTCACTCACTTTCAGTAT
Organism: Perognathus longimembris pacificus; assembly: GCF_023159225.1. Classification (NCBI taxonomy): domain Eukaryota; kingdom Metazoa; phylum Chordata; class Mammalia; order Rodentia; family Heteromyidae; genus Perognathus; species Perognathus longimembris. The sequence continues at coordinate 50,542,734 of NC_063174.1, read as the reverse complement.
ATCAGTAAAAACTCCACTAACGCTTGTGTATTTATTTACCTTTAGAGATATTGAAACACAGCTGGGCACCAGTTTCTCAAGCTTATAATCCTAGCAATTCAGGGCCCTGGCATCTGAGGATCACGGTTCAATGCCAGCCCCAGTAGGAAAGTCCGTAAGACTCCTACCTCCAATTAACCACCAGAGAACTGGTGCTGTGGCTCAAAGTGGTAGAGCATTAGCCTTTACAGAAAAAGCTCACGAGTAGTTCCAAGTCCCTGAGTTCAAGCTGCATAAGCAACAAAATAAATACATACATACATACAAAAAAACACTTCAAAAATGAAAACTAACTTACATACTTGAATGATATTTAGACAGAGAATTTGCTTTTTTTCCCTCTGATGGAAATTTTTGAGATGAGAATAGCTGCATTGGAGTCTATTGTGCATAGATCAATGAGTGAGGCTTGATTGAAATGTTTTATTTCAACCATTTTGTTCACAAAAATCACGTGAGGATTTTTTGTGATGACATCCACATTATCATTCATGTCCACACTTTCACAGACAATTACCACCGCACCTAATAATGCATTTAAATCAGTGTTACATTGTCTTTTAAATTTCTGGAGAGACTGCCAGTCTTCCTGACTCATTTTCATATTTGGTAATGAGCAGACTACATCAATGAGAGATACTGTATTCGTGTATCCCCTAAAGTCACTTGGGAAGAAATACAATCTTTCAGTATAAATTTATTCATTAGCATAAAGAACTTCATTTTTCATTCTTGAGGAGACAGCTAGCTTAACATTCAACAAATATATTTATTGCTTTTGTGAACAATAATAAAAACAATAGTGGATATTCTGAGTCCTATAATGTTCAGAGCACTTGGTATTATTGTCCTGATCCCAAAACACTTTGAAGTAGTATTTATTCCATTCAGTGGTGAAGGAACTAAAGATAAATGAAATCAAATAATTTTATTAAGTATACATAGCTTGATTTTGACATTTGTCTGATTTTACTGCCTCTTTCATTAAACTATATTGCTTAATTATGTATAAAACTGGGGTGTCTGATAGAAAATATTTAAGAATAGAAAGCGATTGTTAGCTCACGAGCATGATTCCTGCCCTCCATTACCCTTCCAAATTATGCTTAAATAACATTAGAATAACATTCTTTTTCATGATAAGATTTTTTTTCAAATGTTTTGTAAATTTGTTTGCAATTCCTAATAAATCCTGTCAGTTGGTCCAGTACCTAGCATGGATTTGAAAGTCAATAGGTGTTAACTCTAACATAAAATACACAATTCTATTTCCTGAATATTCTTACATGTATATAGGGGTACAAAGCATAAGACCATAGACCAGGAACTGGAATCACATATTCTAAATATGAATTCCCTTGAATTCCTGAGTCAAAAGCACTGTCATATACAATACTTGGTTTCTAGTGTAGGGGATGTATGTTTGTAGAACTAACTCGCCTCATGTATAATGGTGCTCATTCTTCTGAGGTTCGAAGATTTTCCAGAAATTTATGTTCATGACATAATTTAATCCTCCTTGAGCTTTCTTAGGAAGGTAACACAGAACACTTTATAAAATGGAATCTGGTATACATTTACATTTTTTCCCCAGAGCATTCACACTTAAGATTGAGAAGACTTTTAGAAAGCTTTCTGTTTATTCTAACTACACCCACAGTTGAATATTATGTGATTCTATGTTCTCCTAAAAACACTGCTGCCAAGCTAGAATTGAAGATAGTCATATTCCACTAGACTTCTTTATCTCTTGTTTGCTTTTGACTCCCCCATTCCAGGCTTGTTCCATTTCTAAAATTCAGGTCTTAACACTGAATGCATGTTTTAGTCAACAACCAAATTCTTTATATGAAATGTAAAAGCTCTTGAAGAGCTGTGTGGACATGATTTGCTGACTTCAGGTCAGCCATCATAAGAGTCTCACAATCTCCTTTGTCACTCAACATCATAAAACCATAGTGTAGAAGAAATCTTTAAATGTTTTGGGGTAAAATATGGCCTAGGTCAGAACTTGACTATTTTATGTGAGTTGACTTCCCCTTGTTGGAAAGACATGCTGTCTGTGGAGATGTTCCAGTGGCCTTACTCCTGTGTTGTGTAGCATGCATAACAATATCAAGTCTACAAATGTGTTTCTGGTTTAAGATTAGAATTTTTGGGACATTGAATAAGCTCTTCTATCCTTCCATTTTCACTGTAGTTTTTTATTTTATATTATTTTTCAGAGGATGCTAAATATAATGAAAAAATTGAAGTGGACTAAAGGCGAAAGCCAGAAGTAGAAGTGACCCAGTGATATGTCTCTACCCTACGAAGTGAGAATGTGTTACACATTTAGTACAAACTCTTTGCAAGTTCTGCACTGGGGGTAAACCCAGCTCACAATCAGCTTGTGGCCATGAGCTGTCATTGTTCTTTGTTGTATAATATAAATATTAGTAATAGTAATTGCCCCATAATTGTTTATAATAACTGCATTCAACATCTTAATTAACTAGAACAGCAGTGACATAAATTATATACTATATAATTTTGCACATTTGTGCAAAATATTTACTATAGAGTTTATATTATTATTATTACACATTTTAATTTAAGTGTTTTGTTCACTAGAAAAAGGAAAAATTCCATTTGACTGGAAATACTGTTTAATTTACTACAGATTGGAAGTACTGTTTAATTTACAACTATAAGATGAATTTGGATAGTCTAGTTACCTTTCCCTTATCATACCATAGTAGAGTTGTATTGAAAAGCATGCAGATACAGTTCTAAGCTATGCACATTTTTTCAGATATGGTCACCTAGATAAATCACTCACAACATTCTTCAAATTGTACTAGGTGTCAGTTGAAAAAGGAGAATCCCTTTCTCTGAATATTATTATACTAGTTTCTTCCCACAAATCTGTCAGGCTGCTCCATTTCCTGAAAACTGAAGACAAACAATTGCAAAGTCATTCAAACTAAAATATCCTATGCTCTACAAAACTTATTGCTTAGAGATTTTGTGAGAAATCAACACTGTTCCTGAATATTTTACTCTAAAGCATCACCAGACTGGTGGCTCTTTATATTGACTGTTGGGTTGTTCCTCTGTCCATACCCTATCCCAAAGAAGGAAGACAGTAGTAGCTAGCTAAAGCCCTAGGTTGTTTTCCTTCTCAGGTCTGAACTTGAAATTGATGAAAATGTCTCATTCAATTTTTGTGAGAAGCCTTTAAGTAACTTGGTGTAAACAAGTTATAAATGCAACGGAAAACCTTAATCTAGCCTACCAGTTGAATGAGTAAGTAGGGTAGCTATGAGCCTCAAAATTTTCTGAGTGAAATACTGTCAGATATTCATCCCCACAAGAAAGGCCAGAAACAGTATGGCCCTAACACTATTATCCAATTTGGGGGAGCTCTATATTTCTCCTTTCCATAAAATTTCATCTAGAGTCTCTTCTTACCACCTATCCTGTCTTTGACAACTAAAAGTATCTGGTATGTATCTAAAGTAGAAATGTGTATCATCATTTACAAAGTTATTTTTAAAACACAAAGCCAACATTTTATGGAGCCTTATTCTCCCTTTTGAAATTTTCAGTGTTTTTAGGCTTTTCTTATGTAATCCATTTTTATCACTTTTCTAGTAGCTTGCTATCTCCTCCTCTGGGTTCTCATTAAAGTCTTTGTTTTTGCTTTAGATATTAGACTCTAAAGATGAAAAATGCTTTAATTATTACCTTAATTGCATTACTATGTCTAGGAGATTTTCTAGCAACACTAAGTATCTCATGAGTCCAGATTTACTTGTTGGAAAAAGAAGCACACTACATTTAATGGCTGTAGTTGATAATTCACCAAGTCATTTTGTAAAGAATTTAACCAAAGGGTCTTTTTCCAAATTTTAACACTTAGAGTTTATGTATGTGTAGGTTAAACTTCAATCTTATTTTCTGCCAACTTCTACTGCTTGACATTTTTAATTAAAATTTGCCCTGAAACTAAACCTTTATAATTTCAGTATGTGTCAGAAAATGTACTTTGGTTGTAGTAATCAGAAATTGACTCTGAATAAATTAAATAACAGATTATTTCTGAGAAGGCAATGAGAGATTCATAAATTCAACTAGACAAGATCCAAGGTAGAAAATGCCCTATAGGCAGATCTAATATCATAGACAAATCCGCTTCCTAGGAAGACTTACTACCATTGGCAGGTGTGTTATTATTATACACAGGTTTGGTGTCTAGGCAGAATGGTACCACAGGTAGATCTAGAACTTAGGCTGATATAATTGTGAGGCAGATCTGGTACAAAAAATTGTCACTGTTAGGAAAGAAAATAGTAGGCTGCTAATTCTGCAGTTGCAAAGCAATGTACTAATAGTCAATATTCACAAACTACTGGGTTTTATATCTTTTAGTGTACTTAATTGTAATAATTTTGAATTTGGTGTTCTATTATTTTTCCCATTTTTAAATGAGGAAACAAAGCTAGAATGATTTATCACACTCTCCAGTGTCATCAGTGAATGAGAAGGTAAAGGGTCAAAGAGACCTTCAGCTATGAACACCCATAATCCACTTGCAATGTTAAAACTCCCAATAATTTTTAGTCCTCTCGATCTTTGGCTCAAGATTCAAAATGAATGACAGATTGATCAGATCTCCCTAATTTGTATTTGTGGAGAAAAGGAACTCTAATTACAATCTAACTATCCAGATACCAAGAGGAAGAGCTAATTTCTCACTTTGAAATTAGGGCATGAATAGAAAGGAGAAATAGATGTCAGAGAGCCAAAAATAAAAAGCTACACTATTTAAAAGAAGTTTTCAACATACACAATAGTAATGAATATTCAAAATTGTCTTCTTTATTTAGTCAGACGAGATAAAGTAAACTTTCGTACATTTTCAATATCACTTCAAATAAAGTTATCTCTATGTTATAGTTTCCAAGTGTAGCTGTAGAATTAAATTTGGATAAAGTAAAATAAATCATTCTAACTCACAGGAGAAAGTGATGTATTAGATAAAGCAATGAAGACATTAATGATGAATTTTTTTATTCATTTTAAACTGGATAATCTTAGTGGGGTCAAGAGAACCATAAGTAAGCTGAAATATTGTAAAAATCTCTTCTCTGTAACAAAGTGGTCAAGGTCACAATGATTGCATTCACTTTCAATGTAATGGAACATGCAATTATTAATAAAACAAATTCATTGGTTATGGAGAAAAGAAACCTTCCAATAAATATGTGCTCAGTGTTTGAAGGTAAATACATTATTCAAATATGTGGCTTATGCAAGCATTGTTTAACTAGGCTAAGGTTTCTTTTTCTCTGTTTTTGTTTGCTTCTTTAATGTGATTTGCTAATTTCATGCTTCCAGAATGTCAACAAGGGTAATAAAAGAGCAATTTAAGGCTGCATTAAAAGCTGAACTAAATGGCATCATTCTACTGAAGACATTAAAACAAAATTATAGCATGTCCTATCAGAAAGATTCTTTGTAGCATTAATGGAGAGTGAGGAAGAAAAGACCTGTATTACATACTCTACCCCTGCCACCTTCTGGCTTGTGTTGTACTTCTGGGGAATCCGGAATCAGGGCTTAGCGAAGAAAATTATTATTGTGAAAATTCAACTCTGTCTCTTTGTTTTTTTGAATTTTTTTTTTTTTGACGCCAGTCCTGGGGCTTGAACTCAGGGCCTGAGCACTGTCCCTGGCTTCCTTTTGCTCAAGGCTAGCACTCTACCTCTTGAGTTACAGCACCACTTCTGGCTTTTTCTATATATATGGTGCTGAGGAATCGAACCCAGGGCTTCATGTATACGAGGCAAGCACTCTCTACCACTAGGCCATATTCCCAGCCCTGTTCTTTGATTTTTTTTTAAAAGTAGGTTGCTGAGTCATGATTGGCATTAAAAGCTGTTGATGTTTTAAAGTGATTGGAGAGGGTAAAAAACTATGAAACTTTCCTATCCTCAATAATATGGAAATCATTAATGCCTATCACCTATAAAAATAACTATGGGCCATGTTTTATTGTTGCTATTAGTATATATATATGTGTGTGTATATATATATATATATATATATATATATAATTTTTGATTGTGTTAAGATCACTTATCATAATGAAAATAGCCTAGATATTCATTTCAGTGGAATGGATAAAAACATAATGTGTACATACAAGAAATTATAATTTCAAACTTTCCAAAGAACCAAATGGAAAGCTTCCTTTCCAGCAATATAGATGGACCTCGGTGATACTATGCTGAGAAAAATAAACGGCAAACAAAGACCACCCCTGTATGATCTCACATTGAATCCATAGTCTTTTCACTTGAATCATTTACATTTTTCTCCGGAAAGCCATTGTTAGAATTGAGGATGCATTGAATTTTTAATTTAAAAAAAAAGTGTTGGGAATCCTCCTATCTCACCTCTTTGAAAGAGAGCTCTAGAAGGAAACTCTGGATATTTAAAGGTGGTAGTTTTCTCTCTTTCAACTCTACCTGTCAATTTTGAAATGCTAATTCTCCCTCATTGCATCAAAGCTCACATGCTCACTCAGTGGCTGTTAAGATGGTTTACTCGTATGCTCTTGCCATCCTGGTATATGAATTTTCCATCCTTGTTTACAGTTGTTTGACTTCTTAAGTTGTCATTGTATCACTTGCTTTAAGGAGTGTTAAAAAGGGGAAAAAATACAGTGGAAGATTTAGAAAACTTAAGCCTCTATTCAGAAAAGTGAGAAAAAATGGAAATCTGTCCCCCCCCAAGTAACAAGCATTTGTTAGTATTAACATTATTTCAAAGCACTTTCTAACTCACTCTTTTATTCTAACCTCAAGATATAAGGTAGGAAGAAGAGATGCTACTGACATCACGCAAGATGAAACCAAGAGAAGAGTTTAAGTTATAAATGCAAGCCTTTTTTTCTACAATGATAAAAAGACACATAAAAGAAATGTTTGGTGTAGAAAATGTACAATCCAAGATACTTCGGGGACAGATTGATTTTACCTTTACTCTGTTGCTAATCCTGAAGCTCAGCTTTACTTGTGTGAATTTTTACAAGCTTCAGAAAACAGAAAAGCAGCAGAAACATGATTTTATGTACAAGAATAACACAGAATAAATCCCTATCACTTTTAAACTATCTAGATCATCGATCTTTTTAATGTTTATTATGATTCCAACGTTGCCTTTTGTTCTGTTTGTAGAAGAGTTGTTTTTCGATATATTAACATATAACGCTTATCACAGTGGTTCTATGAATATTTTTCTAACTAAAATTGGAAATGTAGGACTAACATTAGATAACGTATAATGTATTGTAGAACTTCATCAAATTCTGAGGAAAAATTCAAATTAGCAATGTAGCAATCGTTACATTGAGATTTTGTTTTCAAAAGTCATCTGCATGTAAGTGAAAGTAAGTATAGATAAAATCTATAAATATTCTACTGCTCTGAAATTACGTTAAGTGAAGTAAGTCAGGCTCAAAGATACAGATGTCCCTTGTGTTCTCTCATATGTAGAAGTTATAGCTAGAGTGAACACACACACACACACACACACACTTATATGTATGTATGTGTGCTCAAACAAATTGCATAAAGAATGGTATACTTAGGGGAGGAGTCCAAAAGTGTAACTCTGTTGAAAAAATCTAACACATTCTTTAACAAAATGAGTACCAGGGAAATAAATTTAAGGGTCAAGGAAGAGGAATATAAATGGAGGCAAAAAAGAGTGAGAAAAAAACAGAAAATAAAAATTAAAATGTTAAGTAACAGATATTAGGTATTTATTCATTTATACAATTATTTAATTAATTAATGGATTGTTACCTTTTAGCATTTGTAGAAAAGGGCTTCAATTTAACATGTCAGTTCGAGAGTACAATTGCATCTTGATCATTGTCCACCATTCTCCTTCTTATCTATCCCAACTTTACGTTCATATGGGAATGGTGCATGATAACAGTTGAAAGTGATTATTGACTGGCCATACTTCTTACCTATTTTAAACCTGTCTTCCTTGGGAAGGAATTCAGTAGTCATTATTGGTCTTCACTGGTTACCCTATGCCACTCAATGACGGTGGAAATTGATTTAGGTAATAGGTAATTTGGAAAGTGTGTATGTTGCCTTTGGCCCTGCTTTTTATTTCTCTTGGAAAAAAATTTCCTCCAAGTAATCTAAGCTTCCTTCTGCTGTGTACTGTGTGAAATATTATATGGACTCACACTTGTGAAATCCTCCTCTGCCTCCCACTCTTCCTATTGGTGGGTAATGTTGGCTTGATTCTGGGTTTTACTAAGGAGATCCATTTAGCTTTTTGTCAAAGCCACGTTTATCTTAGTTTCAGGAAGGATGAGTCTGCCTTTTGGTCTAGTGTATGTGTTTGTGTTTGTGTGTGTGTTCAGTCTGGGTGACAGTAGCTCACTCCCATACTCCTAGCTACTCAGGAGGCCAGCTTCTGAAAATCATGGTTCAAAGCCAGCTACAGAGTAGGAAAGTCTGTGAGACTCTTATATCTAATATATCTGATTAATCTCCACAAACCAGGAATTGGAGCTGAGAGAGCTAGCCTTCAGTACAAAAGCTCAGGGACAGTGCCCTGGCTCTGAGTCCAAGCTCCAGATAAGAAAATAAAACAAGTTCAGAAACTCATAGATAAGAAAGATGCTCTTTATTGAGACAATGAAAAAATTATTGAAGAATATGCTGTTTCCCATTTACTGTATTTAGTCACTCATTAAAATATATAGTTGGCTCATTTTACAAATGACAAACACTTTATGCTTCCACAGCTCTAGGCACATGGTAAGTTGTTGGGCAGGAATTCTCTCTACTGTGAAACCTACATTCTGATCCTGAAAATCACTAAGATGGAAGATGATTGGGTTTTGCTCTCTCATCTCACTGATGAATAAACAGGGCCAGACAGAAATGAAGTTAATTGTGCAAGGTCATGCAGCCCATCATTGACTTCATCAAGGTTTGAAACTAGGCTTCTGCACTTTATCCTCTTCTATAATTTATAATTATGTTCTAATTTAGGCAAGACAGACTGTGTCCAGGTGTAACTAAAATCCTTTATAAGAAATCTGATGCCATGTTTGCATTTCACCATAGGACATAAAATCCGTGGGAGAATAATTACCTGTCTATTTTCAACCTGGCTTTAAAACAGCAAAAGAAAATGTCAATAGCTGTTTTTAGTAAAGCAGAGGTCCTAAGAGGTTTTACCTTATATTCTTATTGCAGTGTGAAATCTACTCAGATGATGTTATTGTTTCAGAGATTTCAGAGCTGGATATGAACTGGATTAACTGACATGTCTTATAAACCCCATTTATACATACATTTGACTGCTGCAAAGGCAACCACTTCTGTAATTTAGGTAGTATCTCTGATTACTAATACCTTACAATCACAGACCTTTAGGTGTAGTAGAAATTTCAGATTTTTCTAGCAAAAGACATGTACTTTTATATCCTTTGCATATCTACAAAACAAATAAGAGCAGATGGATTTTTGGTTCAAAGATACTTCATAGAACAACCTCCAGTTATCTATTACAGATATGGCTCTAAAAACAGTGCCTTCAGTGCACAGATCTTTAGTATTGCTCATAAATATGGCCAGCCCGTTGGCATCTATAATCAGATGATGATTAGCCAGGATGTTTGCTGATGTTGGCCATGTTCTCACACGTTTGTGACTTTGGCTAAGATGATTCATTTGGATTCTATGAGTTTTTTTATTGTTCAGTAGACAAGTTCTGGCTTACTTCCTGTATAGCTCATCCTTTAGTCTAATACTGGTTGTAGACAAAAGAAAAACTAGAAACATTAATATACAGTAGATTTTTCAAGTTTCCCTGTCAATTTTGCTAATATACTGTTGGCCAAAGCAAATAAACTGGTTAACACAGGGAAAGGGGACTACAAAATGAGAGTGCAATGAGTAGTGATAGGGACTCTAGTAATAGAACTCATTGGTACAAACATAGTACAATACAGTGTCAGGCAGTTGGCGTTCATAATTCATTGGAAATTCACTCACAGATAAATTAATAAAAATGTGTATTCTCTCTGTATTTTCTGATGGCATATGTTTATATGCATTTTAGTACCTTTCAGCAATATAATTGTATTAGCCTTGTTTTATGTATAACCAGTTTCAACAGTTTGAATGAATTAAGTGCTATGATAACTTGGTAGCTTATAGACATTATGTGAGTTGAGAAAAAAGTGATGAAATCACTAAAAGAAATCCCATTCCTAGACAAATCTTGAGGCACATATGAGTACCTTCTACTGGGCTTTTTGTTGAACCAATAAAATGACCAGCTTTTAAACTGTGACCAATAAATGTCACTCTAACTTAATAGTTATGGGTTTTTCAGAAGCTAAGAAATTTTATTTTATTTTCTTATTCATTTGTTTATTATGTATTAATCCTTGAGTCTATCTTCAACTCTGAGTCAATAAAGCAAAACTCTACCTTAGGCAAATTTCACTAACTGTGTATCAGTTACAAAGAATATGGATTTAATTCAGTGATGTTTACTTCTTATTCTCAAGTATACATTTTTTATAAGTCATTTTAATCAAATATGTAGTGAAACAGTGTTGGGCTCTAAATGTAGCCTTATCAACAGAGACATTAGATGAGAGAAAATATGTGATATTAAGTATTAACCACACAAATCATTAAATCAGATTCAATCTGTTGGCTTAGGTTTTCTTTTATGATAAACATTCATCTTGACATTTTATTTAACCAAGATTATTAGTTTGTGAATTGAGTATATCTGCCTTGATCATAGTAGCAATTATTATTATGCAGCTTTTTCATGAGGAAATAGACTAGCTTGTCAGTCAGTGATGACATAGACTAAACCTGCAAATTTACTTTCTCCTTACTGAAACTGTCATCCCATTCCTTCTGTGTAGTGAGATTTGGAGAATGATTTGTCCTGAGTCAAAGTGATAAATGGTTGTCCTCTTGACTTTACTCCTATACAGAATTTGTGGTGGTATTACTGATCATTTAAAGGGCAGATACAGATTTGGATGCATAACTCTTACTTTTAGTCTTTTGTATGGTAAAGAGATAATAATCTATTGCCCTAAGTCATTAAAACATGGAACATGGTGTCATAGCTTGTTTTATGTCAATAGCAAAGAATACACACACAGAGTGATTCATAATGAACAGAAATGTGTTGTCTTAATAAAAGTCAGGCATCTGGGGAAAAATCAAGCTTCAGGGTTTCTGACATGGGCCTTCTTGTTCTGTTACATGTCATGACCCACCGCATAGCAGAAGACAAAGACAGAGTAACAAGAAAGGGCTAATTCATTGCCAACAGGAATGGCATTAGTTCTACTAGGAAGTTGATGCGTTTATGAATTTATCACATCTTAAAGGACCCATGTATAAATTCCAGTAAAATCAAATTTCAGCAGGGGTTTGAATTATTCACACTCTAACGTGTAGAGTCATAATAGTCTCCGTTTAAATCTTAATTCTATAGTTTATGATCTACAACCTGTTAGATCTGATCAAGCTTCAGTTTTCTCATCTTTTTATGCCTATGATACACTGATATCCTTCTTGGCATATTTCAGGATGATACTCTTGGTAAAAGTGTAAGGATGGAAAGTATATATGAGATAACAATAAAAATACCAAACATTCACAAAATGTAACCTTAAACAGAATTGGTTTAATGCATCAAAAGCATAGTAATAATTTTAATGGTCAAATAATATTAATTAAAATATACTCTCTTAGTTAAACAAATGAGTGTTGTATACTTACATTTTGTAGCAGTTCAGAAATATACTCGTTCATTACTAATGGTCACATCATGTGACTTTTATTTTTCTCATGGAACCACTAAGAAGACTTGGAGATCTTATTTTGTGGTCCAGGACAAAACTTTTCTTTTTTTTTTTTTCTCAAATTTTTATTATCAAACTGATGTACAGAGAGGTTACAGTTTCATACGTTGCGCATTGGATACATTTCTTGTACTGTTTGTTACCTTGTCCCTCATGCCCCCCGCCCTCCCCGCCCTCCCCCCTTTTCCCTCCCCCCCCAGGTGTTCAGTTCACTTACACAACTTTTCTATACATTTCTTGCCCCTCATTTCAGTGGTTCCCAAAAGTTTAGTGTAAAGAATAACAATACATATAAACTTAATATGCTAGAGATTCTCACGGAGGAGAATTATGAAGCTACGAATACGAATTTCTTATAAGAAACTCAGGTATCTCTGATGCAAGGGGGCCCCAAACTATTATGTCTGCACTAAGAATCATCCTAATAAAAGCCAAAGAAACCCAGTTGAAGGGGTAAAATTTTCAAGGAATTTTACGTTTTTGAAAACATGTGATGATCAGCACTAGGATTTAAAGTGTCCTTGATCATGCATGGCGTTGGCATCTCTGGGTGAAGAAAAAGGCCTTTCTTGTGCTTTGTGGTCAATATATTGGGTTAAGACAATTCGGGAGATCACCAGATGAATTTGGAACAGAACAACTCACCTATGAAGAAAAAGCATGAGATTATTAACATGAAATCAATGTCATGAAGCATTACTTGCTTGTAATCTCAACACTTCCAGGAGATATGACCAGTGGATCATAGGTTCAAGGTCATCCTGGTTCTTGGATCATGACCTTAATACTCACCATTAAAAAAAATTCCTGCCAAATAACACAAATTAAAAAAAAAAAAAGTACTTTAGAAGCCAAGTGCCAGTGGCTCACACCTGTAATCCTAGCTACTCAGAACACTGAGATCTCAGGATCACAGTTCAAAGCCACGCAGGCAGGAAGGTCCCAGAGAGTCTTATCTCCCCTAAATTAATATATATACATACATATTATATATATATATATATTAGTTATTTGCATGGTAATACAGAATTAGTGATGGTATTACTGACTATTTAAAGGGCAAAGGAAGGTTTGGAATGCAAAGTCATTTGCATGAAAGAGATAAAAATCCTTGAATTGTGTCATTAAAACTTGGCATATGGTGTCTTAGCTTGTTTTGTGTCAATAGTTCAGAATGACTCAATGAGCAGAAATTTTCATACCTGAGCTGTGGCTCAAGTGGTAGAGTGCTATCCTAGAGCATAAAAGTTCAGGGATAGTGTCCAGGCCCAGAGTTCAAGGCCCAGGACAAGCAAAACAAAACTATAACAATGGATACACTATAAAAAGGTAAAACCTAAATACCCTATAAAGTACACATAATTACTACCATTGAAAACACATAGTACTAAATATAAGGCCCTATTTTTAAAACAATTTATTTTCTATTATATGGCAGAGCCTGGATGCTTTGCTATGTGGAAATTCTGAAAGGAAAACTCAAAGAGAAAGGACCCATTGGAGATTTAGACTCATCCCAATGCCCAATGCTTGTAACCCAATGCTTGGGTTACAAACAACATAAACAGTTTATCCATTTTAACTAAAAGAACTATTTCTTTCATTTCCTATTTGAAATAAGTGAAAATTAAAAAAGTTCTCTGAAATGAAAACGGCTTAAGTAAAAACAGAGGTGATCAGTCCTAACATATTCACACAATATTTGTATAAATACTTTATATACTGAATAAAATATAAGAATGTAAATCCATATCAAAAATGCTATCCATTTAGTGACACAATTCAGTAAAAAAATACAGTGCATGCCAATCAGGTTGATTTTGCTATGCTTGGGAAAGAACAGTGAAAATTCCAGTTATAGGTAACAGCGTTGATTTTCTGTTCCCTCTCAAGCCTTAGTCTGTGTAGTTTACACTTCCTAACTAATTCTCAAGCATATCCTGAAAAATTGCTGTCTTAGACCTAGTTCATTACTCTCAGTGATGTGAATTGTCTTGCCAGGTATGGCACAACTTGAGAGTGATAAAAGCAAGATTTAAAGATAAACATCTATTTGCTATAGTATAAAATTGTTCATTGTTGCTACTCCTGATTAGCTACAGAAGCAGACACAAAGATACCAAAGACCCAATGTGTGATATCTTTAAAAAGGAAACTGATAACCTGTATTGTAAACTACTGCTTATATGATCCTTAAAATCCTTGACATTAAACCCTTAGCTATATTTTACTACTTGGAACATCATTAAAGGCCTTAATTAGTTCAGAAAAATCCAAAGAATGGAAATATGAATTTCTTTGGGCCCAATATTAAACATGAAATGATTTTTAACAGTGATGTCCAGGGAATGAACTTTCTGCAGGATCACAGACCCCATGGCAAAAGTAGCCACTTTGCCTTCTCAGCAAATTTTCTCAGCATTAGCCATATGAGCTTAGCAGCAGAGATTTTTTTCCTTCAGAGAAAAGTTTAAAATAACTTGTTCTTTGCAATTAAATAGGAGTTTTTAAATTATTAAAATAACTCAGAATCAGCCAAAAGTGAATTCTGTCAAAGTTCTAGTAAAAATATGCAATAAAGCTAATTTAAGAATAATACTTAAACGACACCAAGATTGAAGCACCTAATTTCAATGGTTATACTGTCTTCTTTAACAATATAACATAAAGTAATGCGAACTAATTTATTTTACAAATGAAAAAAATGAAGACTCCTTTGTGAATATCCTTCCTCAATAGCACTTGTTAAAAGCCTTTTGGGGTAGCCTGTTAAAATATTTAAACCTTTAATTGCAAATCATTTCTCCTGGTTTTTATGGGTGGTATAAAGTCTTAGCTAAATAGAGTGTGGCAGAGCTGCAAGCAGATAGCTAAAAAAAAGTGGTAAAAGCAAAGCAGCTATTTCTCCTTTCAACCTGTGGAAAAATAAGAATGAAAACTCACTGCAGTAAACAATCTAGAGGCAAGCAAGAAGCACACTGAATGAGGCTAATTTCAGACACAAAAAGTTCAGGAAACACAATCACTTTTTTTTTTTAACATTTACATTTCTGTTAGTCTGTGTCTCTTCTTACTTCTGAATTCTGTCACCTATTTCACCTCCATATTTTTAATTTTGTTATTGACATTTTGAGCCAATTGTGGGACAAATTTAAGCTACTTAGTTTCCTAAAGCAAATACAGATGATATCAACAACTTTGAGAAGATTACATATATTATGCATTATGAGTTTCTCTGTTCTTAGAACATTCACATAGTGGAAAGAATGAATCAAGAGAGCAACCTAATAAAAGATACATTTTATACAGATGGTGGAAAATTTGTAACAGGGTAGCCTGAAAATGAATCAGAGAGAAAGTACATCACAACCTGTAACAGCATAGTGAAAAATCAAATGACAATTCCCAATCTCTTGCCTTATTATTGTTTATTTTTTAATTTTAACATGAAACTTGATAATTATCTGCAATCCTGGAAAATGAAAGTGTCTAGGTTTTTGATATGTCACAAACAAAATTATCCAATGCACTTTTTACCTCTGTTCCCTCGAAGCATTCTTTTTTGTATTATTATTATCATTAAGTGGTGGTAGAGAAAAGTTTACACTCGACACGTCAGTTGAGGAGTGTAATGTATCTTAATCAATGCCACCATTTCTATTGTTCGATCTCCATCTATTTTAAAAAATAAAATAAAAAATTTCTTTAATGGCTGCTAAAGAACTAGGACACTGAATTCTACAGGATTTCCAACTTCTGTTTATGTTAAAGATTGTACTGCATTATTTGGCTAGTTTCTTTGAGAAAATAAAGCAAAACAATTGAGGAAGGCAATGTGGATAGATTCAAATATCATCTGAATTAACAGAGACTTGATAAGATTCCTTTGTACAAGGGAAATGGAAAGGTACACATATTGAGAAAAGATTGAGACAGAGAAATGGTCACAGAGTCTAGAAACTGGCTAACAAGTGGACATTTGGATAAAAGGTGCTATCAGGAATCAGAGTTAATATTCTCAAGAGCTTCAGGCAATCACATATACCCCAAAGCATTCGGGAAGAAGAATAAAGGAATTGCACTGCTTGAATTATGAAGTTTCACTTTTGGATGTCAGAGCTTAGGTTGATAAAAAATTAATCAAAATATTTAAATAGGAGAAGTACAATGTTCATTAGGACACCATCAAGATGTGCTTGTTACAGTTAGAATCAGATACACTGCATGTACCCGTACTAAGTGCTGAAGTAAAAAAAAAAACAAAAAAAAAAAACAAAAAACAAAAAACAAGGTGCTAGGGTATTAACAAGTTTATCTTATAGTACAAGACTTTACTGAAGTGGGGTTTCTAAGGCATATAAATTTGAGAAACAAGTATGTTCAACAAACAAAACCAGATAATAAAATTATACACACACATTCAGATGTCATATATATGTATCAATTTATTCTTTAAGCAAAGTATTAAACTTTTCCCTGGGTAAGATAATAAAGACATTGATGAACATCAAAGCTTTTGGAATTTTCCAGATAACAGAACCTAGACAGTGGCAGTAGCACAGAAGTTTTATTTTCTAAGCAACACCTTGTACCTATACCTATGTAGTATAGCAAATAGATGTGGGCCAGAATTTAAATAGCAAAACTGCCCAAATGGTAGGATTTTCCTCATCAATTATCTAAGGCTTATTGCCATTTCATAGTTGTGTTTGGTTTTGGCAGGATTGGAGTTTGAATTCAGGGACTTTGTGCTGGCTAACCAGGTGTCATATTGCTTGAGCCACAATTTCTGTCCTAAACAGACTTTTACTTAAAGTAGAAAATGTATAAATGTAATATATCTATATATACACATATATATGTGTATTGGACAAAAAGCTGGCCATTTTACATCTATTCAACAAACAATTTTAACTGTTAGTATTTACACAATGAATAGATGAAACTTAAATGCACACACACATATTTCTTGTATTAACATCACTTCAAATGAGATTTGATCCTTAAGTCAGTATCAAGAGGGTCATCTAAAAACCTTTCACATAACAGATTACTTAAATGCCCAATTAGTCAAAACCTTGATGAAACATCAGGAAACATAGCAACTGCCTTCATGAGCCATAAAAATCTAACCTCAAAAACAGTTTTTTTTTCTTTGTTTTTGTTTGTTTCCAATGATTGAGCAAAATTGTATATTTAGATACAGCTTTGCAATTAAGACAAAGAGAAATATGTTGTAGTTTTACATTAGCATATAAAATTAAAATGTGAATTTCTGAAACAAAAATAAATCCATTAATTTGTAAATTATTGCCAGGTCAATCACATGTACACTTTTCTTTAGCTTTCTTAATGTTTTCCTTGACGTATCCATACACTATTGCAACCTTTAATCTTATCTTTTGACAATACTGTAGGGAAAATTTACGTTAGAAAGCTTCCCCATCTAAAAGCACTTTCTTTTCCTTTGTTTTTCTGAATGATATACTTCCATATCTTCATATTCCTCTTACTATTTCTCTCTACTAATTGCCATTTGGAAAATCCTTTACCAAATTTTGAGTGGAGACAAAATTGTTTCCTCTAAAAAAAATGAAATATTCCAGTAGTATAATATTTCAATGACAAATAAGAAAGAAAAACAATCTTAAAGTGTTTTTATGTTAACTTCTTATGAAAACCCATTTGTTAACATGTATATACTACAAAAGAGTTGTTGAATCCAAATTACATTTATGCCAAAATGTGACACATTAAGACCTTTGTTTTAGTGTACAAAATAGCACATAAACAATTACATTAATTTCATATTCTCTCAGATAGCCATAAGTTAATAATAATTTTCTCTGGGAATTCAGGGTATTTTTTTTCTTATGCAAATCATAATATCATAGATTTTTTTTCCTAAGCCGCCTACTGTGATTGCTTGTTTTACTTTTCTGTTTTAAATATCCATCCTTGCCTTTTCTGGTGAGTAAATGTGCTTACAAAAAGCAAGGCTGTACGCCTGAAGAAGTCTAGTTGGTAGGAACTTAGTGTAGCTTAGCCCAGCTTGAATGTGGACCCAGTGTAGACATTGATGTCATAATGTCTTCCTAGCGCCAGCATGACATCACACCCCCACAGCCTAAGTGGAGACTGTTTATGACTTTGGCTTGATGTTCTCTGCGTGGCAGCCCTGGTGGTTGTATCCCCTTCCCTTTCCTCAGGATAATAGCTGACCAAATGAGTGACCTGAGTTTGGCCTAGAGAATGATTGCTACTTCTCATCCTCGTCCGACAGAATACAAAGTCTGGTATATCAAATGCAAACACAAGAAATGAATGGGAATTTTAAATAAACCACAGGAATATTGTTAGGAGCATAAGGAATGTAGAAATGGGGTAGAATAGAAGAAATCATCTACAATTACCTAAGAGAATGTGCTAACCCATTTGGCACCCCTCTCACAGATCCAAATTCTGAAGTAGGAACAGGAAGGCATGAACATAGTAGGCCTCCAACTGCTTGGAGGCCTTAAAACAGAAAAGGTTGAGTTGGTGGCTGGTATTTGAATCGAGGGTACCATTTAAAGGTCAGATTTCAGATTGGGCTGTTTATAAACCAGCCACAATCAGATTACATTCCTTCATGTACCCTTGGGATGAGTCAGAAAGGATGCATGTGGTTTGGCTCATGGGGAAATCAAAGTGGCTTTGGCACCCAAAGTCTCCTCAGATACTCTTAACCAATATATCTGTGGGGTACTTAGGTGCCATTTTGGATTGAGAATGTACACTTCTATAGGATGAGTGGGAACCTCTGAATAGCATATTTGACGTCAAGTCCTCTGGCCTGCCTAGAGAAAAGGAATGACAAGAAACATCTACAACCTACCTAAAATTCCCCAGCTACCTGTGGCCAGCTGTGACATGTGTGTTAGAAGCAGACCTAAAAAAGAGGACAGCCAGGGTCCTCGCTTTTATGGGATGTAGTATTATGGACTTGGAGAAATAAAATGCTTGGAACAATAACGTCTCCATATGGGCCACGTCAAAATCTCATGGATTACAGAGCCATGAGATGGAAAAAGAATTGGCCAAGAAGAGAAGGCCAAGAAGAAAATATGAGGCTTATAAGGATGCTGAGCAAGTGGAAGCAGTGCACGAATCAATCAGAATCATATATCACTTAGAGTTGCTAAACTTCAAAAAGCTCTCTATACTCTACACCCCTCTGAGATTAATTGTTTTTGTCTAAATTTAAATAGTAAAACAACCCCATATTCCTAAATGGTGAACTAAACATAGTATTTTGTCCTCAGTTCCTCTGTCTATCCATCTATCTATCCATCTATCTATCATCTATGTATTCATTAATCTTCTATCAGGTTTCTGTACATTGACATTGGCTTTGAGAAAAAAATGTTTAATGAGTATGCTATGAATCTAATTTCTGGTCAGTCCCAAGTACTTTCCGTTTTTTTCAATTTCTCATTTTCCTCTTTGTTCTCAAGTTCATTATTCTACTCTTTATCTTCCCTCAAGTGTAATTGGCACCTATTAACCCACATCCCTGTACAAAATGAGTCTTCTAGACATGGAGTGTAACTGATGGGGGGAGGGGGGAGAAACTGGTGATGGCTGCCACTTGAAATCAGGTGAAGATGAGAATTTAACATGCCTTTCTATTCAGCAGAGGCTTTCATAATCTACACTTTCATATTTTGCATCGAAAGATAAGACTAAATATCATACTAGTTACTTCTTCATATGCAAAGTGATTTTGAATGATTGCACATTAAAAATTGATAAAATTCAAGGGCTTGTCCTTTTAACTACTCATCTGTATTCATTTCTTGCACCTCATCCATTTGTCAGGTATTTTTCAGAAGAGGTTAGATATGAAAGCACAGATCTTCCTCTGAAAAAGTTCACAATACTTAGGGATAGCCAGAGGCAAAATTGGTTACTATCAATGTCTGCTGAAAGGACTAATATTAGATATCTTTGTAGGGCATAATGCACACAAAAGCAAGCAAACAAATTATAAAGCAAATCTAGACTGCATCAGATCAGATGTTCAATAGGGTGTGATATTTAAGCCTCTTAGAGAATTCTAAGGAGTACTGGGTCTAGTCAATGTATAGCAGGGAAGGAGTTATGCTATAATGTGAGAAAAACTAGAGACAAATAGACTGTCCATATTTATGAAAATGTAATATGTATTTCTTCAATGACTGAACCCTGGGATCCTTTTCTGAAACGGTGAAAAGTGAGCACCCCTAGGTCCTTTAGCCTCCACTATACCAAGCCAAAGTGCTAGAACTGAATGTTAAAAGTAGAAGAAACACATTGAGTAGAAGAATAGGAAAGACACTGATTGAAGGAATGTGGTTAAAAGATTTACATTTTAGTAAGAAGCTGCTGACAGCTATACAGAACATAGATATCGCAAAGATGGGCGTGCATAAGTACTTGAGACTGGAAAAAATGGCAACCAGTTTAGAGTTTCTTAGAATAATACTCCAAGCTAGAAAAAATATACCCCTGAGTAAGAATAGAAAAGGTAGGTGTACTAAATAAAGGGGAGAAAAATGAATATTCTAGAGTACAGTGGGGCTTGAGATGGCAGATTAATCAGCTGGGTCATGCTCTTAATAAATATCAGAATCGTTATTGGAACCAGGTGCCTTCCTCCCTGTTGGGAAACATTTCTGTGACACCACTTTGCCTCTCTGAGTCTATGCTTTGACAATGACAACAATTAAATTTAAGATGGATTGTCTTTTTGTAGCAAAAGGCTATATTTAAAAGATCCCATTTTTCCTCATTATCCAAGGCAAGTAAATGCAGGTGTTTGATTCAAAAAGCATAGGATGTTAATGACTCCCACAATGCCTGAACTTAGTGAAAACAAATCAACATTGGCTGCCCTTTATTTAACCTTAGAGCAGATATGATTTCCTTACATCTATGAGCAGGGTGATGATAGATTTCCTGTCTAATTTTCACTTGATAATTTTATTTTAATACAAAGCAACGCCAGGTCAATAAATACCATTGCTAAGCATGAGCAATATCTCTATAATCCCAGCTTTTATTCCTAAACAGAGTTTAGGGCAGTGGAGGGAAAAAAAGAGAATGGAAGAATTGCTTCTCTCCATCTTTCTTTAACAAAATAACAGGAAGTATGTCTATATCACAGCCTAATTCCAAGAACCAACTGGACAAATGTATGAAAGAGTTTGG